>NW_018480053.1:616695-738327 GCF_002113885.1 Mizuhopecten yessoensis | reverse complement strand
ACAGACAGCCACAGAGGTAGATACAGTTACATGTAAATCAATAATCCCGTATCAGTAAATTGATGAGGACTATGCCGTACACGGCGAGTGTAGAGCTGTGATTACCACTGATAACACAATATGTTAACCTTTACAAGTAATCTTGCATATCCTGGAAAATTTCACTAATTTACCATGTTAACTCCAGACAGCATACGTATGTATGGCTTGAGGATCAGGATATGAATCCAGTAGCTGAATTTCAATCTTTCCTTTTTTTCTACCTTAAATATTTCTAATCCAATTTTCCACAAAATAATGTATCGCAATGCACCCGATATTGTAAAACGTGACTTGGTTTAAAGTACAGTATGTCATCTATACAAGCCGACTTGTGTCGGTGTTCTGTGAAGTTAATAATGATCCATTCTCAAAATAAAGCATTCTCGCATTTTGCAATTTGTTACCAATGATAATGTAGTCACCCTCCAAGTTGACACTCATGAAACGTGCTCATTAGTCAAACACACTCTCCCTTATTACAATATGTTAGCACTGATTATCAATTCTAAACAGCGAAACACCCTTTATGTTTCAACAAATGACCCATGCTCAATTGTTAAACACCGTCTCTTATTTAACAAATCATACAACTGAAAGACATATCTAGAGATACAAAGTTATTCCGGATATTGGGTCATAATTTATAACTTTCCAACTGCTACACAACATGTCCCATAGGTAACAATTGTGATTTCCAAGATTTATCCGATGATCACAGGCAACTTTAGATCTCGTAGGCTACTGACAGATAACTTTAGATCTCGCAGGCTACTGACAGATAACTTTAGATCTCGCATGTTACTGACAGATAACTTTAGATCTCGTAGGCTACTGACAGATAACTTTAGATCTCGTAGGCTAATGACAGGTAACTTTAGATATCGTAGGCTAATGACAGGTAACTTTAGATCTCGTAGGCTAATGACAGGTAACTTTAGATCTCGCAGGCTAATGACAGGTAACTTAAGATATCGTAGGCTAATGCCAGGTAACTTTAGATCTCGTAGGCTAATGACAAGTAACTTTAGATATCGTAGGCTAATGACAGGTAACTTAAGATATCGTAGGCTAATGACGTTTTGGTCTCATAATTTGAGTTTGAGCTTGAGAATGGCTTGATGAATTTGGCCTCTGACATGTTTTATGGTTGAAACCAGTGCAATACTGAATTTGCTTGTTGTGCAAACTAAACTCTTTTTTGTAACTAATTGATTATGAGTGTAATGTGTCGTTTGTGGTGCTCATCATTTTGTATGGTAAGCTGGTGTGAAGACAATTAAATCAGATTTTCACTGAAACGTGTACGTTAACACTACTTTTCAATTCCTTCGACAAAAATCAATTTTAATTTGAATAATGTCTCGTTAAGCTAATACAGAATGCCTTTAATGGGTTCTAGGGTGTAGAAACAGGGTTGACAACAACACCAACAAGTGTGTAAAATCGGGACAGGGTTGCTCCTATTACTGCTAATGAGTCTCTCGTTTCGCCTCTTTCCAGATCAACTGTTCGACGGTAAGCTCGCCAACGGTAAGTGGAAATATCTCCTTATTTTATTTTACTTGCTTCCGTGACATCCATCAGTCGCTGCCATATTGATCACGATAATGACTCCCCCGGGAAACCTTGCAGTAAAGATTTTCCGCTTATGTTCCACACCGCATTTTACAAATCAGTGATTTCCGGAAAGCACAGAGATATCTTTAAAGTTCCGGAAAGAGATTTGTAATGATTAAAACCGATCAGGTTAAACTACGGATGGGATGATTTGTAATGAATTCCTACTGGTACAGAAATTAGAATAGATGAGAAGATTCACCTCAGAAACGAAATGCTATAATCGTGTACTTAAAGAGTTACACACAATCTTCCGATGTTCCTTTGAATATTTCTCAATTAGTTCCCAGGTAGGAGACACCTTAAACCTTGTTATGGTATCAGAATATCAGATAACGGGGAATGATAACTTGTAATGTTTGTGATATAAGATAGAAAAGACGTTTACGTTGGTAATACTTGGAACATCAGGTACATATGGGAGATGCCTATTGCTTACAATGATCTCAGTTAGATAATATCTTGGCACTTTCATAATAAAAAATATATATTCTTCTGATAGTTATTTACAAATATTTATACAGACATATATCTTCTCTTAGCACTTCCACCGTTTCAAGGCTTTTGATTATTTAGAAAAAAAATGAAAAGAGACAAAAGCACATCTAGTATTTCTAGTCTCGAATCTTTTAATTGATTTAAAAAAAAACACTAGAAAATGTAATCCAATACGCTGTACAGAAACTTTACAAATAATTACTACTGTACCACATTCTATTGCTACTATTTTCTGAACAAATAGATATTTGTCCTTACCGTGTTGTTTCATTCGAAGAATTTTAACAACGATGGTAATCACATTTCTATGGTGTTGTTGCAATATTATTATAATCAAGTCGAAATTCTTTCATTTTTGTATAATAATAGCAATCGATTTGGACCAGTTTCAAACGTTCAATTGTTTTCATATTGGCAAATAGAATTTAAAGTTATAGAGAAATTAAAGCAATAATACATTTATCATGAAATGTATACGTTCGGTAAAATACAGCAAATGACGCCGTATAACGTATATACAAAAAATACCGCTATAGACAACCCATGTACATTCCTGGCGAGGTAATTATGATGGTAATATATGTATTCCAAAGTTATTTCAGGTAATAAACAGGTATATTTAATGGTATATGTCTGTTACAGAAGTCGATTGTAAATTCTCCCTGTATGATGCCGGCCTGCAGAAATTTGTCCACTCCAACTGGACATGGCGGACACTGACGGAGAAAGGCGACCAGGTGATCTGGTGCAACCATAGAGCCATTTTCATTCCATTCTCATCAGCACCCAGACACTGCCAGGACAAGCTGGAAGACTTTTGTAAAAAGGAGACAGAATGTCGGCCAAAAAAGAAGATCATGAAAAACAAAGGAGACCGAAAACACAAATGTTGGAAGAAGTTCCTCTTAGACGAGGTATCCCCTAAAGGTTTTCCGAACATTTCTGAAAAGTACCATGTGTGTCAGCGGTTTGCCCCGGGAACGGAGTTTGCGGACATTTTCGGACCCAAGTCTACACAGTTTGCCACAGTTTACGACACCGAGAAGCGTGGCCCTGTCATGTCATTTGCACGCTTCAAGGACCTAGGAGACTCACTCAGGCCTACGCTTTCTTTCATGTTGGAGAAAGGTTAGTCTACCCATACACACGACCTCCTCAATATTTAATCCGAAAACAAACAGTGGTACCGAGACTTTCCCATGTTACTTTCATATTCTAACACACGTTTGAAAAAATATTTTTTCTCAGGTATATTCATTATAAACAAGGTAGAAGTCATTGTATTATCAAATGTGTTTATATGTTAGCTAGCTTTGAATCTTTGTATATATATTGCACAATAATACAAAATAATGATGTCATTTAAATGCAAATTACCACCTTATACATTTGTCTTCATTCTGACGTCACGTCACAATGACAACAATACAACGTGAAATACTATGTCAGGTTGATAGAGTAGTTAACGCCATGTTGGATGAGATGAGGAAATAATAATCGAAGGGATAAGATTTAGAAATCGCTTGCTGAGTTTTAACAATTACATCGTCTTACGCCAATGATTAAGCTCTGTTCATTTCGCTCTCAGAAGGATGGGTATTTTGTTCCTCCACCCCTCAAAGTGGGGAGTTATTATTTCCGTCCGCTATTAAAATGATTAAAAAACAAATACTTTGTTTGACAAGCTCTTACCAAGTGACGTCATCAAATTGTCTTCATTACCATGCCATACCCTATAGGTTTTCTGACCCTAGGATGATACAAAATAATCTCACATTGGAAAAATTATAGATACCCCTGTCCATGATATGATATATACACTGTCATTTGACTTGTTTCATACCCCTGGTAATTCGATGTTGTTTTTGATGCGAGAAAGTTAAGTGGGGTCGACTTTTGGACACCAAAAGCTTTCCATTCTTCTCGTTTATATAATCATTGGGGGTGGCATTTTTACGGAAAGTCGATCTAAACCCCAAAACATGTAAAATACTCTCAGCACCTTAGTCCAAATATAGCGGTAACAATGTATAAGGTCCCTGTGTGCATAGCTATTGCGTCGGTTGCTTTAGAATATCCAGGTTTAAGCGTTAACAAAGTTCAGATTTCTGGTTGGCACAGAGAGTATATCCCTTGGTAAGTCAAACCCAAATAGTTACCCAACGTAAGATTCCTTTTGGTGCAACATTTACGTTCTGGATTCTGTTTGTTCCAGGTCTTCTCCCTGTTGACTACACCCTCTTCAGTTTGTTCTTTGAACAAAAGCGAAGGGGCATGATGCAGAAAAATGTTGAGACCAAAGAGCAGATCTGCCAAACTGGACTATACCAAGCTCTGGAGAATGACTACGAGGAGTCTAAGTACCATATGATGCACTTGCTGTCTCCTGACATAGCCGGGTTTGGAGTGAGTAAGAGGATTGCTACATATACAGTAACCAACACCCTACCAATCCACATCTCCTTGTTCACGGCGTGGAACCAAGCCGTGCACAACGTCCGGCGTTTTGCAGTCGATCACTGCAGCATTCCTATATATTCAGAAAGCGACCAAAACAAAAAACGTCGACAGTCACATGACTATCCGGAAGTGTATGTTATAGCTGGAGCGGTGCCGTCAACTAATCCGGAAGTGTTGCTGAACAAACGTGTGAACATTCCATATTTGGTATGGATGGCTGCCTGCTGTGTTCGTGGAGCAGAAACGTCTTCATTTTCTGTGTACGTGCGGAACGACATCAACAGCCCAATCATTGTAGCACCAGTGGTTCAGTTGGAGGTCTTGTTGTCTGATCTATATAACGATGGCGGACAAAACTCGGTGAAATTGTTTCCGGCCTTTGAAGGTGTATGTTCGAATATCCAACATGATGTATCACAGGTCATCAGCGCTTAGTAGATCACGTGTGCTCACCGTAGACACCACATTGTACGTCAACAATTTGTGTACCATGGACAATGGACACCGGCAGTAAATAAACGACAGCATCAGGTGCACGTGGACTATCGGTGGAATGCGCTACGTCACTAGAGAGGATAAAAGGCAAACGATTCAATAGAAGAAAAACTAAGATTACTGAGTATAAAACATTGATGAACGAATGAAAAACAGTCACCATATAAGCGATAAAAATGCAATCACTTTGCTGTCCATTTCAAAATCGATTTGCATGACCAAACCGCACGTGCTGATAAAACACACAGCTAGCAAGGTGTCCGAACATGTGGTCCCGGTACAACATGTGACAGCGTAGTATGAATGCCTTTTTAAAAATAGTATAATCTGAAAACGCCGGAGATGTTTCCGAATGAACTGTCTAATACGGACTTATTCGGCCTTGTCGGATGCTTCACATCATCACAAGGGACGTTTCTCCAGTTAATGGCTCGTCCTGGCCCGATTTATGATCACATAGGTTTTGTAGCTAGATCAGTCAACCCCGACTGTTACAATGGTGAAAACATTGGCTATATGTGGAATATCCATCTACTATCATTGTGTTATTACTAACGTATGTTAACTCAAAATTCACCAAACATGAGAAAAATGACGGTTGCACGCGGCCATGGACGCTTGATTAAAAAACCTTAACAAACAGGGGACGAGCGGAAACTGCTTAATTAAAACAAACTAGTTTTGAAAGGCAACACTTGCACTGTACTATCGTAGCATCCTGATACTATCAAACATTCACACACGACGAATAGAATCACTGACCTATCTCCTTCAGTTCAATAAATGAGCGGATACCACACAAACATTTGTGTAAACGCGATCTGTGTCGATAGCAATACTGAGTACATTACTTCGATGGAAAGTAGTGGGGCGCCCCCTGTACACATTCCTTTGTTAAATACTTGTTTATAGAACGTTTGCATTGTATATATATGCTGTATTTGTAAAGCATCTGAGCAAGACAAAGAAGTTAGGGGAAAATGAAAGCAAAGCGCTGTTGGCGAATACATGATTTGTAAACAGAGGATAAAACATCTAAGATTGTCAAAAACTTTTGTTTTTGTTTACAATTTGCTCGACATATAGCTGCGCCATTTTACGTGCTAATTAATGTATGAAAACTAAAACTACGTTTTGTATATATCTCTCACAGTACTCAATACAAAGTCACGGTGAATGTTCTAACTAGGTGTCCACGTTTTACAATGTCTTTTCTTAAAAGAACTTCTAGAAATATTCATACATTATTACCCTTCGAGATCAGTTATTTCGGTTAACAGTTCATATATGAATTTACAGTATTTTATGGATATATATACATATACATTAAATTGAATGCATACTAGAGAAACACATATGGTGTATTTAAAGCAACACGAGCTGGTTTTTATACTGGCGAAATACCCTTGATTGAACTGGATTTTTTATTGGGTAATCATATATGAAATGTATTGAGTAACGCGGTAAGGCGATTCGTTTTTATACTTAAGACTAGGATATATTCTGTGGTATGTGAAGAGCAGGTCTGAACTCGAGTTTGTACTTAAGACTGTATGACTATATTCTGTGGTATGTGTAGGGTAGCTCTGAGCTCGAGTATATTCTGAAGACTGTATGACTATTTTCTGTGGTATGTGTAGGGTAGCTCTGAGCTCGAGTTATTCTGAAGACTGTAGGACTGTATTCTGTGGTATGTGTAGGGTAGCTCTGAGCTCGAGTTTATATTTAAGACTGTATGATTATATTCTGTGGTATGTTTAGTGTAGGTCGGAACTCATGTTTATACTAAAGACTGTAGGATTATATTCTGTTGTATGTTTAGGGTAGATATGAGCTCGACTTTATATTTAAGACTGCATGATATATTATGTGGTATATTATGTGATTGTGTATAGGGAAGCTCTGAGCTTGAGTTTATACTTCAGACTGTTAGACTATATTCTGTGGTATGTATAGGGTAAATATTAGCTCAAGTTAAAACTTTAGACTGTATGACTATATTCTCTGGTATGTTTAGGGTGGATATGAGCTCGAGTTTATACTTAAGACTGTAGGACTATTTTCTGTGGCATGTGTAGGGTAGGTCTGAACTCGAGTTTATACTAAAGACTGTATGATATATTATGTGGTATATAATGTGGTATGTATAGGGTAGCTCTGAGTTCGAGTTTATACTTAAGACTATTAGACTATATTATGTGGTATGTTTAGGGTAGCTCTGAGCTCGAGTTTATACTTAAGACTGTAGGACTATAGTCTGTGGTATGCATATGGTAGCTCTGAGCTCGAGTTTATACTTAAGACTATTATACTATTTTCTGTGGTATGTATAGGGTAGCTCTGAGCTAGAGTTTATATCTAAGACTGTTATACTCTATTCTGTGGTATGCATATGGTAGCTCTGAGCTCGAGTTTATACTTAAGACTGTAGGACTATATTCTGTGGTATGTATAGGGTAGCTCTGAGCTCGAGTTTATACTTAAGACTGTAGGATTATATTCTGTGGTATGTATAGGGTAGATATTAGCTCGAGTTTATACTTAAGACTGTAGGATTATATTCTGTAGCTTTATGTGATGGTTTGAATCACCTGTGTACATAGCATTAAGCACTTGATGTTCAGTGTCATTGCAATAGACTCTTTTTATTTTGTATTTGTTCGCATAATAATGAATTTTCTGATACTGCATGTCGAACGCAATACATAAATTTGTATTATATTTCATTTCATTTGCATGCGTTTACATATCATCAGTATAGTACATATTTTCGTAACATGAATGAAAAGTGACTAATCCTATTATCATATACGCCTATGTCACCGTGTATGTATGATACCTTGCTTTTCTACCATAAAACCTGTTTATGGTGAACGCAAGCGAACATATTTCTGTTCTTACTAGACATGTGTTTACATTGAACTTGATCGATTGTCATACATGGGACCTTGTTACAAATTTTATGATGACACTTATTCTAAAGCGTGCAAAAACGTTAGAAACTGTGATTAAGTCAGTACCTGGTTATCAATCGACTTTGACAGTTTATTTCGAGACATTAAACATTTTGGTTTTCAAGACAACAAATGTAATAAAAAAAATGGAATGCCAAGAAGCGTCCTTTCTTGGTTATAGTTTAGAACACGATACTTTGAGATTGTTCCTGTATGAATGAGTACAGAAGTCGATGTATGCCTCTTGAAATAGCAAACTATGTCCTTAGTATTACTTAACTATCTTCTAATTACGACAGGGACATCACCATGGGGTAACTAGTAGCATATGATATGTCGTGATTTCGATCTTAACATACTATTAGTAGATCCATATATGGTCACTCGATCTGTTTTATTACATAAATGTACACAAATTCTTCATACTCGTAAGGACAATTTTTACTTTTGTTTGCCATGATACATGATCAGTAATTTTGTGAAGGACTGCTTCATTTCTTTTAATCAGAAATGCGTACATGGATTCATTATTAAAGGTTTTATTTGATTTTATAAAATAATTTTTTGACAGAGAACATACCTTTTTTTTCACACGGTACAAATTATTCTACATATGAGAAAGTAGGTCATCTTGATAAACATGACGTCATAACATTGAAACTAGTGTGACTGAGAACTAATTAGACATAAATCAATTATGTGTTTGTTGATATTCACTTAAATATTCATTTAAATTAATTTTGTGTACGTCATCATGTGTTATGAGGTGTACGGATAAACATTCCAATGTAGACGTAATGTCAGCGCAGGTTGTGATCCCATTATGTCCAGTCCGTTATTTTATACCATATCATATAAGTTACATATATAGTTATCACTAAACTGCTTTGATGCTAAAATGTATAAATGTATATTAGACGACAAATTAAGGCTAACATTTATGATATCATATTTGGATTTTGTTAAGTTGATGGCAACGGAAGTGACGCAAAAATTATGTCACGTTGCCCCGAACGTGACGTCAATACATTTTCTTGTTATTCTCTAATAATGGCATTGATAATATCCATAATAGTAACTGAAATTAGAAAATTTGAAAAATGGATTTAATGAAATGGATTCATGAAATTAATTTCGTAATAGATATGAACAGCAATGACAATAAATCTAACGAAGCTGAAGGCTTTACGAGCACTGTACACGCCACGCCGAGATTATTTATAATACTGTTCACAATACCTGATCTGGTTCACGGAGTTCTGTTATACCAGATATCGATTGCTAGCTTGTAATAACATCACTCACGATCTTACCCCACCTCCTAAAAACCGACCGTAGTTATAGGCTAAGCTATATTTTGTGAAACCTACGGATAATTGAAATGTCTCGTGAAGAGTGTTTATTATGGGAGTACTGACTGTCCTTATTGTTCTGTTTGTGTTACGTATATATATAAACTTTACAACATTACCATTCTGATGATACATTTTACTAGCGAGTCTATATGTAAGTCAACAGCAGACATTGGATTCTTTACAGGTCGATCATATCACAGCTAAACATTGTAACATCTTCTCCCTTCAACAATATTTGAAGTTTTCGTGTTCACAGGATCACGAACATGAAACTTTGCAAAATGTTTGAAGCAAAATTAAAATCTGGCGAGGATATTGATTTTAGATTATAACCAGGATAAGTCAACGCAAACTATAGCATCTCAATAAAATTACATTATTATGAATTATCTATACCATATCTTTTCTACCATTAGCGGAAAAGGTTTAACACACGCATTGCAGCTAGTTCCCAGACGTAAATCTGATGTGGTCCATTTAACCGCGTCAAACTGACTTAATTGATATAATTAAGCGTATCTGCTAATTCGTGTCCAAAAGATTAGATATCTAATGTTAAAAACCAGTGCAGGTGTAACTTCGTCAAATAGGTATTACTTGAATCATTCTAACGAATAATGCTGTGGTCATCCCATCGAATATTTATGTTGTCATTCTAACGAATAATGCTATTTTGGTCTTTCTATCGAATTAATGCTGCGTTCATTCCATCAAATAATACCATTCCATAAAATAATGACGTAACCTTTCCATCAAAAACACTCCATCAAATGTGTCATTCCATCAATTTTTCTCCGTCACTACTATAACAGTGGTAATTCTACCATGCCTACGGTATATAACTTGTCCATTCAACATATTAATGCTATACATTCATTTTTTCAGAGTTCGAGTAAAATACCATTACTTAAGGAATAGGATTCTTATTGAAAATAAAACATAAAATACATGTTTGATAGTAAGAATATTATGAATCATAAAGAATGTTGAAGAGTTTAAGGTGTATAAAAAATAAATAAAGATGAAGAAATTCATATTAATTTGCAATAATCATGAATATATAGGTACATTGTATGAGGGTACAGGTTAAAAGCTATCGTCCCTTATCCGTATTTTCCCGCTCAGAACCTCGTCAAGATATATCTTATCCTCACTTAATGAATCACAAGGTAAAAGGTACTAATATTCTTCCATCAACATCTTACATTTGGGACACTACCGGGTTTCCTCCCTTTACTAGAATGATCTCACAAATTATTAACAATATCTGTTATAAAAATATTATTTGTGCCACACAGGACGGAGTGAATATTGAATAAGACCGCATGGGTCACCCATGTGAGATGTAGACAGACAGATTATGTCTCTAGCGTGTTGTGAGACTGAAGATACAACATCAATGCGTGGTATGAAAAGATAGAATATGCCTCCTAACTAATGAACACAAAAACCTTCACCAAATGGTGGGTATATATGTCCAATGCGGACAGAGTGATTTCCTGTCTACATCACACAAAGATAGGACCCTTTTACTTTTCTGTCATCTACGACCGTTTAACAGAAATCCAAGGTACAATTCCTATATGTACACAACTTCCCAATAGACAAAACAAATCTACCAAATCATCACAGAACCTTGTCCGGTTGGCCTGTAAAATCGCTCAAATAAAACAGGGAAAACTATTTTGTTCGTGTTTTAGTATTTTTCCGTCTCGGTCACTATCTTGCTTTATTGGTGATATGCAGCCATTGTAAGGAGGAAATGCCGGTGTCGCCCTTTGTATTAAACATGAGTAAAGAATAATCTTGTTTGTGAAATATGTATCATCCTTAACATTAGATTTAAGATATCTGTGATGCATTGTTTTATTTCAAAATGTTCCTTTGTTGCTTCAATAAAAAATTAAAAAAATGTTGAGCCGAGTCTTGTTTTTTCAACCCTTCCCCCAATGTTTCTTGTGATTTCATATGATGTCCCCTCATGGGTTTAGTTTAAACTTGCAACTTAAAATCTCTTTGATGTCAGGTCTCACATAAACAAGTCTTCGCAGTTGCTTCATATCGTACATTTCCTTTTCGAAGAATTTTATTACTTCTCAACTAGTACGTAAAGGCCGTTTCATTCTCCTATTCCAATGTGGTGTCCACATCAGGGAAGTCAGGCAACCATTCAATTTCCCATTCTTTTGGTTTTTGGTTTGGTTGTGCTTTACGTCCATTAACAGCTCAGGTCATTTAAGGACGTGTCAGGTTTTGATATTGGAGGAAAGTAGGAGTTCCGGCGAAAAAAAACAGAGACCAATACTCAGTACCTGGGGACTGCCCCACGTAGGTCTCGAACCTGCGGCCCAGTGACGGAGGGCTAGTGGTAGCGGAATGTCGGACGCCTTAATCACTCGACCACCGCGGCCAGTTTCCCATTCTCACAGGACATCACCAATGTATTGCCATCTGTGAACTTCAAAGGTGTTCGTGACAGAGTGTATTCTAATTCTGCCAGATTATCATATTTATTCTCCTCTGAACCATGTGTTCAGCTGGTAGCAGTCTTTCTTAGTGATCTTCTAACGCTCAGAGATATACTGTTTTACTGAAAGAATATAAGTCATATATTCTGTTTTTGTCCTTATGCTGTATTTGTTTGTTCCCTAATCTTTCGAAGGTGGTAAAGGACATGCATTGCCTTCGCTATAAGACTTTTGGTGATGTCTGCTGTTTAACTAGTGGAGCGATGTTTGTCTTAGCTGCCATGATAAAAACCTTCCCAAGCAGCAATGCCACCCGCGTCACTTGTCTGCCTTTGAAGATTTTAATCACTTGATGACAGCAAAACAAGGTCTTCTACAAAGAGTAGATCCTAAACTGAACTAAATGTTGAACTATTCAAAGTTAATGCCCCTTTCTCTATTGTAGCATATTCATTTTCTAGTCAATCACCAGAAATAATGGAAAACTACAGCCCCTACCTTCTGTCATAATTATAGAAAACTAATTAGAAAGTTGCCTTCCGTGGTCTGCCATAGACAAACAGACCTTACTCTCCTATCTTTGCCGTTTCCTCCTCTCTGCTCTCCTTACAACATTCTGCGCCATGCTGTTTACTGATCTCTAGTTTACTGATGTCCCTGTTTACTGATCTCTAGTTAACTAATCTCTAGTTTACTGATGTCCCTGTTTACTGATGTCCCTGTTTACTGATCTCTAGTTAACTAATCTCTAGTTTACTGATGTCCCTGTTTACTGATCTCTAGTTTACTGATCTCTAGTTTACTGATGTCCCTGTTTACTGATCTCTAGTTTACTGATGTCCCTGTTAACTGATGTCTCTGTTTACTGATCTCTAGTTTACTGATCTCTAGTTTACTGATGTCCCTGTTTACTGATCTCTAGTTTATTGATCTCTAGTGTACTGATGTCCCTGTTTACTGATCTCTAGTTTACTGATCTCTAGTTTACTGATGTCCCTGTTTACTGATGTCCCTGTTTACTGATGTCCCTGTTTACTGATCTCTAGTTTACTGATGTCCCTGTTTACTGATGTCCCTGTTTACTGATCTCTAGTGTAAGCAATTATCTCACTGCTGCGGCGTATGGCTGTTTTAATGTGTTTGATTTCATTTTTCCTCAATCTCAATTTCATATTTGTCTTGTAAGTTCTGAACTTTTTCTCCAATTTAAGCTTTAAAGACTAACCTTTTCTCAAGACCTTAAACTAATGTTGACCAATGCATGATTGCAGAGCTTCAGCCTGATCCAGTAAATAATTAATCTATATCTTGTAATTTGATGAACATCTTGTCAATAGTGATATATTGTATAATCCAATTGCTATATTTTGTTCCGTCATCTTTGGTTATGTATGTTATAGCATTTTTGTGTGTGTAAAACAGCCTATCACAGTGTTCATTGATCTGCTGCATTGGAGAAACAGTTCCCCATTTTTGTTATGACACGACACTCTTGCATTTCATGACCTCACTCCCTCCTCCCTCAACCCGTTCTCAATCATCACCCCTTGTTTGACAAATACGGCAATCATCACCATTAGCATATCATGTGTGAGTTGGTTACGGGGTGACTTTCACATCAGGCATCAATGAATGTTTTCCTTGTAAACTTGATGTTCTATAAGTAGAATCTTGCTGTGATAATTCCTTTCTTTTGACGTATGACAGAAGGCAGCTGTCAATATTAAGATGCATTTTAGACTCCGTTGGTCAAGTAGAAAGTGTATGTGCAAACGGTAAATTTAGTAAAAATAAAGATAAACATGTGTCAGTGAGAACACTCTTAAATTGTTTAAATGTTTGACATAGTTATCTCGGATGGCGTCATAATTAATCAACGCCGTAGTACCACTTCATCACGTTCATTTATCGTATGTTTTTTTACACTACAAGGGCGTGAAGATCCATCTGTTACAACAACTGCCTCAGATAGCCCTTCCCAAACGCCCTAATAGAAAGCTGCCGCTTCGATTTAGGCCATGTTCAGTTGTCTGCAAAAGTGGCTAATGCGATCGAATTCATTTTTTTAATTTCGTTATCTGATATCAATGCCAGTATTTTTGTATAAAAAGATCCAATGTTGGATAGGATTTCTAACTATTAACAACATTTCAAGAATGTCTAGAATCAATAAGTTTCTTTTAGAAATGCATGCATCATAATGTTTTCATTTAGAAAGAAGACTCGGATGCTCCTCAACATTACCGGTAACTGATTCCAATTCAGAAACTGAGTGCATGTATGGCATGAAATCATATATTGATTGGTGACAAAAACTCATATTTATCTACATAACGACCCTTCATTCTGTGTTCGTTTTACATGTGCTGGAACTTTACAGTTCCTAGGCCAACGATGCTGATAATTCCATATGTGAGCGTAATGCTGCTGGTTGGAAGAGAGCCTAAGTACTCCGTAGAAAGACTAGCTGAAATCCTCAGGGATAATATCCCCTATGCACTTAGAAATTCAAATGTGTTTGGTCCATATTGAAGCTGACAACCCACTGCATTAAAGGTGGCTGGCTGCATTATTGACAAATCTTTAGAGACTCTTTGAGGGTTTGTCGACCGTTTCAATTCATTTATGTCTATAAATAAGTACAGCACATCTGTACGGGATGCTATATATTTTTGGAAAATGAAAATACCTTTGTCGATCTTATATTGGTCAATCGGTGTTCTATATTTCCTTAGAACCAAACTTATAAATGTTACGTACCAAGGGATATAACTATATGATAAATTTTGTGCTGTCTTTGAAAAATAAGATGATAGCTCCCAAAGCTAAACGTTTCCCTGATCATTCTCCATACAACATTGACGCGAAAAAGGTGAAATTTACTCCTAAATCTAACAAAAATGCAAATAGATAATTTGAACATATATCAAAAGAGTCTTTTTGAGTAAAAACCCTGTTTTGAGGATTTGACCGTTAGCAGTCGACGTATATCACAAATTTTATGACATGCAAAGCAAACACTTGAAAACAAGTTGAATGCAAAATGTAAACATCTGAAGTAGGGGAAGCGCGGATGTTACAACCATAAAAGGGAAAATTACCGATTTATTACAAGTATCATATTGCATGGATATGACTTTAATATACATGATAGAACATATTTTCCATTGATCCTGCAAAGCAACATCGTTATTTTAACATTGTTTTTTATTTCCTTATCATTTAGTAAACTCAATTGAAGAATTTACTTGAAAAAATATGCCTATGTCTGTAATAGTGCTTGAAGAATTTACTCCTTAATACGTTTAAAAAAAGCACATGGCTTGAGTCCTTTGATTGTTGAAGGAGACAAGTAATTTTTTTAAATATTTCAAACCAGTTTTTGACAATATGCATGAAAATAAGGTAACAAGTGTTAATCTATTGAGTTAAAAACATAAAATTGCATTGCATTTTGAGTTTTACTCGCAATGTTCCACAACTATTTATGGGGGCATGTTCAATTGAATATACATTACGATTTCTGAAACTCTACGTGGGGTAGTTGTTTTAGGGGAAGAGACTCCAGGTTTGAAATACTACTGACAGAACTGTCAAAGAGGTTTTTTAACAATTACCCCACATACCATGTTTATCCTATTCAATTAACTTAGAAATCAACGAGCCCTAACAAAGCCAAGTATAACCTTGTATTACCTAACACATAACGTCATTATCCTAGATCAATTTACCTAGCAATCAGCGATCCCACAAAGTCTTCTCTAGTCTTGTACAGTAGACCTTAGTAACAATAACACATAACGCCATTAACTTTGAACGATTAACTTCGCCTATTTGACATTGTTTTAACATTAAGGTATATTATTACACTTGGAATACAACGCCAAAAATGTTTTTCTACCTTTACAATATAAATAATATATAACTATACTGCAAGGTCATTAATATATCTAAATTTTATGTAGTCGGATTATGATTCTAGAATCAAGAAATACAACAAACGGCATATGGTTTTGAAGAATATATAAGATCTTTTGATCAATCTTGAACATCCTCCTCTAAACAATATTTCTTCTATCAAAACGTTTGACACTCCGAACTTTTACTCTATCCTCTTCTTATATCAACTTCAACGAACGCCTACGTTCTCTTTTATGATATTTTTCTTACTAAAGGAAGATATACGGCGTTATAAATACATGATTGTAAATTGTTTTGGAACATATTTTGGTGGGATAAAAACGAAGGCGAAAAAAGAAATAAACTCAGGACGATATTGTGAGGATGACTGAGTCCTGGTTGACAACATCTTTGTTAAGTTGGATGGCAAGATGTTTCAGCAGACGGAATCCCAGATAAGGTTTTCAATTTCACATTCAGATAAATGGACGATGTGCTGCCTTGCATTACAAGAAATTCATTGACCACATTGATCGTACATTCCCTCCAGAGCTTGAAATGAAGGCGTTTCTACTTCGGCCGCTTCTCTCGACCTTTACTTACAATATGGCCTATGTGACGGCTAACCACTGAGCTGTACGATAAGCGGGACGATTTCGACTTTGAGAAAGTTAACTTTCCCTGTCTTGATAGCAACATGCCTACTTCCGCTACCTACAGTGTTAATATGTTGCAGTTGCTTCGGTACTCGCGGACTTGTTCTGAATATCACGACTGCCGTGATAGATGTCGACTGCTGACGATAAACTTACAATACGGTTTTCAAAGATGCAGGTTAATGGAAAGTTATGGACAAGTTTTAAGGTCGCTATCAGGACCTCGCAAACAAATCTGCTATTTCTTTGTGCGATATGAAGATCAATGCTATTTTATTATGCTCATAAGCGTGTCTTCTGGTTGGTTCCAACTACCCGAGTTCTTGATGTGAGGACGTGCGTTGCGGGTGTCAAAAGACGCTTACCCTTACAAAACACCTGGTCTTATTAACTCTTATGTACTTTTCCATGGGTACTCACGTAAATCTTTCCTTAGTTCTATTTTTGCACTGGTTTTATCGACTTTTAGCTGGAATTATGGTTTTTTATAACATATAATATTCTGTGAGTTTCATCCAAACGGTCAGAAGACGCTTACCCTTAAAAAACACCTGGTCTTATTATTAACTCATTTCATCCAAACGGTTGTTTCATGAAAAGGTTACATCTTACTTAATTGTTAATAAAAGATGTTCCATACCCCATTAAAATTAATTCTGTAGCTCATTTTGTGAACTACACCCTTCTCTTGTATATATATAAAAAAAAAATACATAAGTTTTTATTTCCCATCACATGGATGACTGCCAGGTTTTGATCCCTTGGGTCAGTCTCCGTACAATAGGTTGTCCACTCGCAGGAGGAGATTCATTCAACGCTCTGATTAACTTCCATGACACAACACATATTTATAATAACCTGACAAACCGTGATATAATATAATCATTACTTCGCACCCATACACACTATCTCTCATTTCCTTACACATATGCATACAACCATGACATATATAATATATTGTATATAATCTAATTTTATTCCCCATAAGGGTTGTCCATACTTAAGCGATATACATTTAAGGATTGACCTTCATTTTGACGGCGTATACGGTAGTATGAACGCAGTTGGCAACGAACATATTCTAAGGTGCGCGTTAGGAAACGAAACCTTTTAAACAATTGTTAAATTGCAATGTACGACGATTCGGAAACAGACATCCCGTGAACTCTTCACAATACAAGTTTAGTATCCTTCAAGTTAATCGTTAAAGAAAATAGTTTTTATCAATTCTGCAAAAATGATTAATATATCTACATATCTGATAACACACTTTGAAGATGGTTTATGACTTTGTTCTGCAAATGGTTAAAACGAGAGAGAAAAAACTAAGATCACATATTATGTTTAACTGGTATCTTGACCGATCATAGCACAAAAACGAACACACGGACATATTATTTTTGTTTTCCTTTTCTGTTATGCCATTAACGCATTTTACCCACAAATGCATATTAAAGTTTAATACAGAAATTGTTTTACTTCTCATATATATGTGTACATCCGTAAAAGGTTGTTGCTGTCAAATTTGAGATCAATGTCATCCCAAAAGACTAGAAAGTTAGACTCTAAACAAATCCTTAAAATGCCTGACAAGGATAGGAAACAATAACTAAATATGAAAAGATGCTTTAATATAATACAAACATACATATGAGTTTTTGTCTATTGTTCGAGTATAACAACACGAAACCATTCGAGTGTAAAACAGGTTAGCTTAAGAAGTACCTGGAATCAAATGTACCTCTAAAGCTTATGAAATGACAATATTTACAACAAAGGCTCCAAACATTATACAGATGCATAATGATGTAAAGGTAATATTGATATACTGTTATGTATTTTAAAAAGCTCTTTGAATCTATAGGACGCTGTGAATCCTTTACCATGTGGTGATTTTGCTCTTGAAAGTAACCTTTCTTGCGTAAACGTTGAGAGTCATTGAGTACTTGGCCCATATCCATGAAAACGTTCTCATGCTCAAGTATGTTTTTGGTGCTCTAGCCTATTTTCTCTTTTCAGTAATAAATTAATTTCTTAAATCTTATTTTTTCAATGATTTGGAAAACATTTAATGTTTTACATGATTTAAGTGAGTTACAAGAAAGCTGGTTTGAGCACAGATTTCATGCTTGAGCATGAGAACAGTTTCATGAATACGGACCCAGATAACGATCTAATGGTGTTGAATTGGGTTAGATCTAACAGCGTACGATCTAGAAACAAGCTTTCAGTTTTTAGCATTACTCGTACGTTACCTGATAACTGTTTTGTTAGTGGTCGTAGTTACTTGGTTGTTACAGTGTTTGGTCCTCTACCTTTGAAGGGGTCTTAACGCAGACAAATCTATAGAGGTATATGCTACTCAGTAGTGATACTCTGTTCTTAACCGTTAATCCCATCTTGTTCAGGAAGAGCTCAGTTCTTTCTGCTCTCTACCCCAGCGCACGCCTAGAACAGAGCTGTTATGTTGGCAAAAGCTGCTGGGAACACAGTAAAACGAGTTGAAGGTCAACGCATTGGCGGCGTGCAGGTTACCAACGTTGTTCATGTGGTCACTGCGACATCAGGGTCGAGAATGACCATGATTTCGTCGTCCTTTAGCACTTTATTTCTGTCATGGCTTTTTTCAGGATACGGAAGGTCATGGAGAACACCAAACAGGAGGACTACGTCAAACATTTTCATCCAATCCTTAGGGTATGCCCCATCATCGACTGCAGTGAAAGACAAGTTTTGTTGTGGTTATGATAGCTTTTTCCGATGTGTCGCATCCGGTAACTGACACGCCCTCCAATCCCTTTGCCAAGGGAAAAGTGATATCCCCTGTACCACATCCAATATCCAGAACGTGTTTTAAATAACATGAAAAAGGCAAGTAAATACACTAAGGCAAAGTTTATAGTAATGAGCAAATAGGGTAAGGTAGTTGCGCCCCCTACCCTGAAGTTATATCGATCCGTTAAATACTTCCCAATATGTATCCTTTGTTGGGTAACACATGTTCTGGGTGTATATCCTGATATATATTGGAAAATTATAAAGTTTTTGTAAGATTGTGTCTGCAAAATATTCTTTCTTTCGGCCTCTCGTCAAAAATTCACAAAAACAGCCTCGCGAAATATAAAGTATTTACAACAGTCTAAATAATTGAAAGACAGAGCAATCCATAGTCAGAACAAACTCAGTAAGAACTGTTCTTGGTCTTTCTTTTTATATATTAAACTGTTCTAGTACATAGATTTGTCACTTCCTACCAGGGTTATACAACTGTATGTTTTGTATGAGTGAAGCGACAAGTTAAGGTATGTACGGGGATCGAACTGTGTAGAGCAGTTCCAACACGGCCGGTGCTTCGTTAATAGAGTACCCATCAACGGAAAGTACATAAGTACATAAGAACAGTTAGGAAGTTTATACTAATACGAGAGTACGCATGTGTATGCATCGTCAACTTCAATCTGAGAGTAATACATGAACTACATTCGTGAGTATATCGTCATTAATGGAACAGTCAACAGCTACAAACAACACAAACACGCGACCCTTAACATTAGAAGTAATACACGTATTAACGTTGTCAATGTTACCATTAGGACACCGTAAAGATTGTTAAAACGAAAACGAATTTGGCATGATCTTGTTTCCCAGCTCTGAGTTCAGAGAAAAGGACTGTGAACGAGGCACTGGTTCCGTTTAGTTCAAGACAGAAAAGAACTAGACTCTATTTCCGACTAAGACATATAGCATACTCCACCTTATAAACGAAACTTGGATCTCCAGTTTCACAAGGCTTTACTAAAACTAGGCCCCGGTTCCGTACATACAGGAATAGTTAGCTGACATTCATGTCTTCCCCTCTCCCACTCTTACAACCAAATGTTTTTTAATTTCTCAAGCAGGATGTAAAATTATCTTAATAGACACGTATGGTGGCGTATTTCTGCCATCGACTTACGAGTTACTTGTTACTTGTGCCGACATGATTAGTTTTAAAATGTCGATTTGATCTGAGCAGTTGGCGAAATATTTTGTTAGTTAGTCGACATAATTTAAGATTTGTGTGGACATATATTTACATTTGTCGATATGATTTTCGCCGAGATTACACACATATGTGTACATAGTCATGAACATTCAGGTCACTATCAAAATAGTTACACACAAAATATCCTTTCTCTTAATTTGGTAAATATACCCACCCGCTTTGCCATCCTCTGGAAAGCAATTATCAAGGATAGGTACTATATTTTAAAGATGGGCTTCCCATTCTTCTTAATAGCACATCCTCGACGCAACTGGATGGTATGGCTTACTCTTCCTGTGAATTCATCGTTAACACACCTGATGCCAGCTGTGCCTGGCTAAGCTCCCAAATGAACCTGAAAAAGACATATAGGTAATTTAAGTATAACAAGCAAATTATGTATGGCTTTCAACTTTCTTCTGGTGAAAATGGAATTCTAAAATATACTATATCTTTACTGCAGAACTTGCGTTTTGACAGGAACTGAATCAGTCAGGCAAAAATGAAAACAGATAATAAAGGATGTTAAGTTTCATTACCGATTCCAAGTTTTGGAAAAGCTTCTTGCTTGAAAATATGCAACTAATAAAAAAAATATCGAACACAGTAGAATAAATTTTGGTTTCTAACACTTTTCGAATTCCTATTTTTCTAATTACACACAGAAAATTAATTTGATACATATCTTACCACATGCTAACACACATAAGTTCATAATCATACTGTACCTTTTCCTGCATGTGGAACTGCGTAGCAAGGGCGCGGTGGCCAAGTGGTTAAGGCGTCTGACAATCTTATACCACTAGCCCTCCACCACTGGGTCGCGGGTTCGAGGCCTTCGTGGGGCAGTTGCAAGGTACCGGCCGTAGGTCGGTGGTTTTTCTCCAGGAATGCCGGCTTTCCTCCATCACAAAAACTTGACAGTCCTTAAATGACAATATATGTTAATAGGACGAAAAACACCACCAAACCAAGCGTGAGGTAATGGGTAATTCTGCTATTGCCTGAAACATGTTCAGTCTACTGGCCATTTTGATGCCAGAGCGTACCACTGGGTCTGCCGTAGCCTTCCTGAGGAGCGCCGAGTACAACTGCCGATTCAATCTTAAAAATAACAACAAACTTAGTATATGTGGTGTATATCGAATTCAGAATAGTACCCGGGAAAACAACTACGTTCTTGAAGAAATAGTAAACGAAAGCTCATCATTCTTTTATTAGGGGACTCCAACTACCAAAATTAACTGAGAAACAATGATCATGAGAGTAAATGTCAATCCCTCCTCAATAACTTTTTTTAGAGAAAGTACAATATCTCTTCCTAATTAAATGTGATAATCAACCTACTATATAAGGAGAATGCACCCTCTCTGCTAGAAATCATCCTCATTTTTAACTAAAACATGCTGAATAGCGACGACATCAACTATCTCAATTGTATAGGTAAGGTGACCATATTACAATGATTTTTAGAAATAAATAACTACGCCGATAGCAATGTTCCAAATGTACGACGAACTAAAATTTTCATAAAGGCAACAATACAGCTATAAAAGGGAATATTGCACAAGCCGATTGGTCAAACGTTGAAAATTGTGTCGATATGGTTGATTTTTTTGTTGACACTTCATCAGGTGCCATACTGAATCATGCACCAGCGAACAAATAGTTCCGAGGGACCACTTGAAAAATAGGACTCTTGAATCAGTCCACATGAGAAACAAAAATTGGGTAAAAATACCTCCATTGCGAAACTTCTGCAATCTTATAGTCAATTCAAACGAGCAAGATTTGAGGCTACAAAAAGCACAAGTCTGTGAAAAAATGTGCCCGAACATAAACTAGCTGAGGCTATAAAGACCGATCCTAAAAACAAATGGCAATTAGAAAACAACTAAATCAAATATAAAAAGACTAGAAAAAACAAATGGCAAAATGACACAATAATTACTTTGTATCAAATTTTACTATTTTTGTAAAGGGTGTGACTAGATTCCTCCCAAAAATTCCTATAAAAACAACGATCACAGGCTTAGATAAAATCAAGGATTCATAACAGCGATGTAGTTTAAAATGTCAACACCAAAGAAAAGTCCAGGATCTGATGGAGTCCATCCTATATTTTACGTTGAAACAATGTCAGAAATCCAGAAACAATTGACCAAAGAGGCCAACGACAAAATTATATATAAAATTAGTTAAAGAAAGAAACCAAGTATCCATCGTACATTGAGATGAACTGCTGTAGCAAGTAATATTACAAGTAATGTCATCAACAAACTACTAGTACATTTTGGAACAAACAGTTTTTTACAAAATGTCAGCATTAATTCAGATCCGGAAGATCCATTACTATTCAATTATCAGAAACCCTAAACACAAGATGAAAGGATAAGATGAAGAGGATGTCACTCGATCTGTGAATGAATATGGTTTAATGCTAACTCCTAAGAATTGGACGAACATGGGACCATCATCACTATATTATCGCACACAAAGGTCAGTTACACAATCTGATTTATATGGGGAGGGTCTTGACTTGTTATTAAGTCTATGTCAGTTATATTTGTCAATTTATAGGTAGATTTCTTTACTTGTTTCTGTCGGCTTGCTGATATCTAATTAAAAAACGTCAAGAAATGCTTGAAGTTTATCAAAATTATGTTCATTTATCTTAATACGGCAAAATTAATTCGTGTTTTGTTGTATCTTAATATAATTAATGTTTACATGTCGATATATGTGGCGTTTTTTAGGTGCTACATTTAGGGGAATGGCAACTACTGGCTCATCCGTCGTCAATATCCTGTGCCCTGGTGGAATGCTGTGCTGGGTGCCTTTGGCATGATTTTTCAGCGGGAAAGCACTATGAAGTCAGCATCAGATCTGCGCTATTACAAAGTGGCAAATACATCGACTTACCCTGTCTCCGGCACACATACACACATACACACATGCACACATACACACATACACACATGCAAACATACACACATACACACATAAACACATGCAAACATACAAACATACACACATACACACATACACACATGCAAACATACACACATGCAAACATACACAATACTTACATGCACACATGCAAACATACACACATACACACATACACACATACACACATGCAAACATACACACATGCAAACATACACAATACTTACATGCACACATGCAAACAAACACACATGCAAACATACACACATACACACATACACACATACACACATACACACATGCAAACATACACACATACACACATGCAAACATACAAACATACACACATGCAAACATACACACATACAAACATACACACATACACACATACACACATACACACACACACTATACCCACATACACGCATGCACACATGCAAACATGCACACATACACACATACACACATACATACATACACACATACACACATACACACATACACACATACACACATACACACATACACAATACTTACATGCACACATGCAAACATACACACATACACACATACACACACCCACACATACACACATGCACACATGCAAACATACACACATGCAAACATACACACATACACACATACACACATGCAAACATTCAAAACACACATGGAACCACGTCCTTAAATTGCCTTAGCTATTGATAGAACGTTTAACACTATACAATCAATCCTTCAATTTCTTACAAAAACGAGATAATGTCGCCGACTTTTATTATGACTGTACAATTTACATATGCTTGTTGATTTATAGGCAGCTTTGTATTGCCTCTATCTTTTCTAACGCCTTCTGTGGTAATACCTCATGCCGGGGCATACCGAGGTCCTTAAAAGTGATAGTGGTTCTTCCCTGCTTAACGTTCATCTAGGTTAATAAAACAACTCATTTACCCGTGGTCCGTATAATGTGACTGGTTGATACTGGCCTGGGTCCCTTCGGCAAGCTAAATCTATATCGGTGAAGAAACACTATAGTATTCGGCATCAGATCCGCTCTATCGTAAGGAGTCAAATACGCCAACATACCCTGCCTGCATCACGCAGATATACATGCGCGTATGCATTACACACACGGGGACACGTCCTAAAATGACCAGAGCTGCTTATCGGACGTTGAACATAATATATTGTAAAACCAAACTCTTCGAAGTGCGCGCATCATGGAACATGTTTCCGTTTTATTATCCTAAACATTAAGAATACCAATGTCAACCCTTAATTCAATTACATTGCATAGTTAATGGTGAAATAAGATAAACTCAGATGCCCACCTGAAACCAAGGCGCCATTTTACGATTCTCAATTTTCATTGTTTTTTGTGACATTTTAAGTTTACGCTATTTTGTTTAGGTTAAAAGGTTAATCGTCATTATTCTGATGTTATTCAAACATTTGTACATAAAACAGTTTATGGAATAAGTGACTTAGTTTACTGAAATAGTATCATCATAGCTTTATCACGTGATCGCTTAATGAACATGGTAACTATCTACTCACCTTTAGCAGAGCACTTCAGAGACTCAAAAACATCCATTGCAATGACTTTTGGTGGTAAAAGGGAAGCAACTCTGATATTCTGTTTACAATAATTAGCAATAAGTCGAGCAGTCATTCATAAATACGACATATTTAACATATATGTGAACTGGAAGTATTCCTGTCTCATTTTGAAGGTATGTAATCGATATTCGAACGCTTTTTTTGTTTAATTTAGACTTACTGGAAGATAGTGCAATCACATCTTTCGTGTGAAACAGTTTTTAATATGGAGACAACGTCCATGTTTTAAACTATTACATGCATGGTTATTTTGACAAATTCATTTTATATGTGTATACAAATATAACTATTTTTCTCCCTTCCTTCTCCCTTCGTCCGTTAGGAGGATATTCCATTAAAAAATGTATAGCTCTTTAAAACTCGATAACTTGTAAAATTGCATTTCAATCAAATCGTTCTTTCTATCTTTCTTTTTATATTTTCTACGGTAGCACACGTACCATGATCTGAACGATAAATAACAAGATTGTACAAACCATACAGTATAAGCCTGTAATATAATTATGATGCATAGGTCTTTAGAATATGTAGTCCCTAGATATGCTGTAACATTGTTTAACAAGTCATTCTTCATGGAAGTGTCTTCATCCACAGAGCTACATTATGTATTTCGTTTTACGCCTATACATTACGCTATCATTGATTTCATTTACCAAATGTGTGTTGGATATTACAAACAAATCTGTAAAATATCGGGCTTTCTCCTTCTTCGCCTTTTTTCCTCTCTTTGTTTGTTGTTTATACTCGGATGACACACTCACAGAGAGTAAAGTGGTTAAATGTTGTTTTACACTACCTACATTTGTAAAGAGAAATGCGTTGGCGTTATAAAGGAAATTGGTGATATTATATCGAGTGAGCCGTAAAGCGAAATTGTTAATATTATAAGAAAACAAAGGTAACCAAACTCCTATTGTCCGCTTACAGCAAAGTCCGATTATGTAAAATTTACAACATATAATAAGTCCATCTTTTTCAAAATTGAAGTAATAAAATAATAGAGCAATATATTCTTTTCCAAATGTTTATTTGGGATATGACTTTACTACTGTCATGTTACACAAAAATGAATTGTCCATTCAAGATAAATATCTAAATACATTATTGGAATGTGTAAGTTATGTCCCTTGTTTACAAATAAATGTTTCCAATGTTATTTAGAATAACCAATGTGTTATCAGTCCATGCATGTGTATGCATTTCTAATATTCCATTTAGATATACACATTGAGATCACTTTTGTTCATAAATAGTAGAGGAGTGGTATATTTAAATAGTAAAACTCATTTGAAAAGGAAATATATGTTACAATGTTTCAAACATATTACATTGTCTCACACTTCAGCAGAAGGATTCGGCACAGGTTTTTTAAACATCATCAATATACTTTCCAAAATAAAGTTTATGGTTCAACACTTGGCTAAAAAATAAAGGTCACCAATGAAATATGTCTTGTAAGTATGGCAACATTGTTCCCCGAAAGTAAAAGATTAAAATGTAATACAGATTCATTTTGTCAATTAATTAAAATCTGTTGTCAGTTTTAATAAAGTTGTGCACGTTTCTAATTATGAATGTGTTTGTTTCTACGGGCAGTTCCACTAACACGTAACTGATTCAATGTTGGGCTGACCAAGTACTTCGCTAATAGTTTGATATTCCAATTCTACAAACATATTTTGTACTATTATGCCGCTTTTTAAAACTAATAAAAATTGTTGAATTTCAGTCTAAAATCATGACTTTTTGTGTGTTCAAAGTGCCAGGCAACTCTTATGCCGCTTTTAACACCATAGATATCCAATGTTAAATATACCCACTAAAACTGTTTGTTTCATTTCAGTCTAAAATCCTGATTTTTTTTTCAAAGTATACACAGGCACATTATTAGAACACTTATGCCGTATTTTAACACCAACTTGGTGGATCACTTTGACGATCGAATAAAAAGTGAAAGGCATTCTACATGTTAAAGTAAGATAATGTATATCCTAAACAGCGGTCACTACATGTAGTCCATCTTCAGCAACATAATATGCATTCACAAAAAATGGGATACTATTTGTACACGATAAAAGTAACACATGCTTATACATAACCAATGATGTATGTATGAGTCAATATAGTTATAACAAAATATTTACATTTGCATGGCATTGTCATTATATAGCCTCTTTGAAAGCTGTGTCGTTGATGGGACTTTAATTACCATGCATCACGAGACACAATTCTTAGCGTATTAATTCAACACTGACCGGAACTACAATATCCAATATAAATAAACATGACGGCTGCTGAAATATCACTGGGCATTGTGAGATTTGACAATGTCATTGTAAATGTATGTGCAAAATAAAAATAAAAATAAAAAACACTGTTATTACAACGAAAACAAGACCAAGGTCTGCAATATCGTACAAAATGCACATCAGTTGAAATCACCAATGCCGGCAAGGCAATGGAAACAATTTTTAACGCTCATGCAATTTATCAGAAATATCGTCTGTTACACTGCACTGATCAACAGGGGTTCGTTACAAATGTCTTAAATACACATATTCTATAGACGTACTGGCACATTTGTTACAGACCTACTGATATAAGTCACAGCACACATAAACATTTCAGACATTTTTAACGAACCTGTGCTCCGTCGCAAGATCACTCACTTCAAACGCTATCAGTTTCACGCGTCTCGCATCCACGGTTCCTCAGTTTAATTCTGACGACAGGTCAAATAACGAGGCTGGTTATAGAATCTACCGACTGTTGTAAGGTTCCCATACAATCAACAAATAAATTCACACCTGGAATTATTAAAAAAGGAGCAAAGAAAAAAAGTTCGAATTAACTTCCAAAAAGAAGGTCGGATTTACGGTGTTCACTGTATTTGTCCATGCACGATATTATTTGTTCCGGGGGAAAATCGAAACAATTTCAAATCTAACTTTTAGCTAAGAGTTCTATTGATAAACTTAAATCACCCTATAGACATAGCATACGCAATTGTATTGATACTGAATTGTGGAATAAAATTGAAGTGTTTGTAATTTCAAAGTACTACTTTGTTTGCCAATCAGCACGCGACAATACGCTGTTCAAACTATTGAACGAAATTGTGTGGACTGTCGATAAGGCGGGCATTTTTAATCTTAAATATAAATTTTAAGTTAAGAAAGAACATTAGAGGCAGAGAAAACGTAAATACAAACACAATTCAATGCTTAATTAAACTATGAAATCTGAAAAAGAAACTTAAAGTATATTTATGAACTAAAACGTTTGTTTACAAACAGGATTAATTAAGATGAAAATTAACTTAAGGATCCCTGTACAACTACTGACAACTGTACATATGCACTAGAAAGTCTCATTCTGACATGACTATAGCTTTGGTTAATCATTTCCGAAAAAAATTCCGTCTGACACTCTTATGAATAACATCAACAGTGTAAAACTGTAACGGGCAAGATAAGGATTCGAACCTTCAGCCTCCAAACCCTTATACTATCGTTCTAACTAACTGTTTTACTTAGTCAATGGTACTTACTTGGCCTAGTAGCACTACAGCTATACCCAAAACGAAATCAAAGGGAGATAACAGTATGTCCCGAAAACTACAGTGGACTTCTCAAGTTTTTCTGCAGTGGGACAGGGAACAAAACACTCCAAACTTACATGAGACACGAACAATATATAAAACATATTTACGAACTTATGGACAACATTTCATTCGTTTTCATCTGTATTATTTAACCTACAAAACAGATTCAAATGTTAATTTTTTGAAATTGTGAAAGTGATTCTAAAATAGGATCCGTTCTTAATACCAATGGCAGCCTCTGGTACAGGTTTTTATAATTTCTCCGTTAGAATGGCTCGCTACGCGTGATAAGCCAATAGCAGCTTCTGTTAAAATGGCTCGCTAGGCGTTGTAAGCCAATAGCAGCTTCTGTTAAAATGGCTCACTAGGCGTTGTAAACCAATAGCAGCTTCTGTTAAAATGGCTCGCTAGGCGTTGTAAGCCAATATCAGCTTCTGTTAAAATGGCTCGCTAGGCGTTGTAAGCCAATAGCAGCTTCTGTTAAAATGGTTCATGTTTTCCCTGTTTCACAAGATGATATACGTTATGAGCCCATGACATACTCTGTTAAAAAGGCAGGAAGTAGATTTTATCAGCCAATGGCAGACTCCGTTACAATGGTTCATCGTTTCCCTGTAATACTGGTCCACTTGATAATATACGCTTTAAGCCAATGTTATACTCCGTTCCATTGCTACACGAGAAAATTGACGATTTCAGCCAATAGCAGACGTTGTAATAACCTTTTAGACGAAGAAGATAACCACTATGATCACCACAATGACGATACATATGAGGATACAGGAAATGCAATAGGATGTAGCCGTTGACTGTTTGTTGTTGAGGCGCTCCTGCAAATAGATGAAATGTAATTTATATCTAAATTAAAAAAAAAATACAAACACTATTAAAAAATACTTGAAAATTGTACTCAAATACTTATAAGATACTCACTATATTAAATGGTAAACAAGAAATAGAGAAAATGTATTTGTCTCTATCAACAAAAGGCATTAAAATTAGTCACAAAACGGTACAGAAAGTATGCATTACGAAAAGTACTAAAAGCTACAAAAGAAACCAAAAAGAAAACAATTTTTTGGCATCTTTACGGTTTGCTAGTGATAGCATGACAAGAGGCGCGTGAAAATGTTAGAGATTCAGGGCCAAAGTTCGGACAGCACTGTGTTGCATGCCTTATTAAAATAGGCATTTGATGCTTCATAAGACTTTTGAGTGTTAAGTTAATAAACATGCAAAAGTAAAACATAGTTTAAGGGGATTGTACGACAGGTTCGTGGGGTACGAGGTAGTCACAACAGAACCACACGACACATGTAAGAGCATAATAAACACGACACACGTATGAGCATAACAAACACGTCACACGTATGAGCATAATAAACACGACACACGTATGAGCATAATAAACAAAACACACGTATGAGCTAAATAGACAAAGTTGAAAGGCATAACGTTTGACAACAGTTACCAAATAAGTACTTTTACACTTTGGTTGGGAATTACTGGGCATTGCATATATATATACGGGTGCTTATAAATTAGCAGCCACAACGAAACTACGTCACATTATGAAACAATTACTAGCAATACAGAATAAGGAAACCCCCATTACACGTCGATGCAGAAATCCAAACAACGAAAGATTACAGCAAATACTACTATTTGCTCATTAGTACAGACATGTTGGTTCGCGAAATGATTTATCTGCAATGTTGTTCTAGGGATGATGATCGATAATGTTTTGTTTGGGCGATATGTGTTGAAACGTGATACCGCAAAGTGCAAAACACATTTCAACTTACTTTTCGATTCCAAATCTAATCTACCTTAAAAATGTAGCAAGTGCCATAATCTTTCAAATCTTTGACACTGTACTTTGTAACCCCTGTATTTGAAATCGGCGAAAATTGCTTTCGTCCATTAATGTTGATCACTTTCACTGAACTGTCGTTTTTTTACCAATTTGATAATTTATATGTCGAGATTACCTCCGTAATTTTCATTATTATTATTAAACGTCTTGTTCTACTGCTATTATACTATTAACAATATTACCTTTCTCCTGCGGGCATTGTGCTGGTAGAGTCCTGCGCATAGAAAAATCTCAACTGACTAATCAATAAACATTTACCGTAAATATAAGTAAAAACTGTTTGCAAAATGTTGATGGAAAACAACCGAACCTACGAGAGAACTAATGTCCTTGTTTTAAGCTTGGAAGCATTGCTGAGCTCACTTGTGAGACAGTGTGTTCCTTTTTCTCATTCTCAAAGGTCTTAAAAGTATCAGCAAAGACAAATGTTACTATCTTGTAGGATCAAACGGGATTGTTCTCGATGTTCATGTCCATAGAAATACAAATTGGACTTCATGGAATATGTCTGTAACCGATTTGCATTCATACCGGCCTGAATATTGAAAATGCTGTTTAATACGTATATGCACATGCGAAATGTTATAGTTATTATTGATTCTAATATAGGTATTCCCTTATAATCTTGACATTGATGTATCTTTGTCGTTAGTACAAACGAGATTCCTGGAATAGCCTAACGCCATCGCGATGTATGCTTCTTACTGTTGTATAATGTTATTTGAGGTTAGGGGAGAAGCTTCCAAAATGACGCTGATAAAATTGGGTCCATTGTCCTATGAATGCAATTGTTCTTCTCCAAGTAATGCTGAGGAACTTGAAGTGGAAATGTAAATATTAGATCTTATAGTGTAAAGAACGCGTCCTACACTTTCAGTGTCATTTAATAACCCGACACAGTGATTAAGCACCTTCCATATTTGCATTTCGATATTCACTGCGAGTGACCAGTTAGGCTGGATTCTACAGCATTCCATCATAGTAAGCCTCTTTGGTAAGTGGTTCCATCGTAAATTCTCGATAACAGTATGATATGAGTGTTTTGATTGGTAGGTGGACATGTTTGAATTGAAGAACCAGCTCGTTTTTGCCGAATGATATTGACATAATGATAACATTTATTCTTTCACCATAAACATCACTATTACCAAATCAGGGAAATCATGTCCAAATATATATTTTGGTTAAAGTTATGGTCCGTATTGTTTCAGTAGATTTCTCCAGTTAATAGCCCGGACATTTTTAACCGTGAATGTAACTGATAAAATACCGTTAAAGGTTATATAAAATAACTAATCAAAAGCAAAACAAACACACATTGATGTGTATATTAGATTTAATTTCCTCAACTTATTAGCTGTACTAATATCGCAAAACTGGTTCACAGAAGATAACATTGAAAGCCATGAATAATAGTTATCAACATCCTTGATCAAGTGAGGATACATATGAAAACAAAAACCTCTGTAGTCGTGCAAATATCGGATGTATTACTTGTAGTTATCAGAATGATATCTATTGGGGACTTATTAAGTCCCCCAAACATGGTTTGGGACTTATTGTTTTTATTCCTCTGTGTTCTTTTTCTTCTTATTCTTCTTCTTCAGCCATGAACTTGTCCAGAGGTTTTCTCAGAAACTATTGAGCGGATCATCATGAAACTTCACACACATACTCATTAGGGTGTCTAGGTGTGCAACAGGCTATTTTTATCTCGACCGGAAGTCAAAGATGGCCGCCAGAACCTTACTTCCGGTTTTGGAGTTTTTGGCTCTGATTTCGTAGAAAATTGGTACATAAGGGTTTTAAGGGCTGCCGAAAACAATGGAAACAGTTTCGAACAGCTCAGTTGTCATGTTAACGAAATGGAAGCCTCTGATTGGTCGAAAATGGATGCCTCTGACTGGTCGAAATTTAGCTGTTGTCTGATTGTGCCCCAAATTGGTACATAGGGGTTTTCAGGGATTCCGAACACAATGGTAACAGATTCGAAAAGTTCAGTTGGCATGGTAGCGAAATGGAGGCCTCTGATTGGTCGAAATTTAGTTGTTTTCTGATTCTGCCCAAAATTGGTACATAGGGGTTTTCAGGAATTCCGAACACAACGGTTACAGTTTCGAAAAGTTCAGTTGCAATGGTATTGAAATGGAGGCCTCTGATTGGTCGAAATTTAGATGCTGTCTGATTCAGCCTAGAATCGGTACATAAGGGTTTTGAGGGATGCGAAACACGATGGTAACATTCACGAAAGATTAAGTTGCAATCGTAACGAAATGGAGGCCTCTGATTGGTCGAAATTTAGTTGTTGTCTGATTCTGCCCAGAATTGGTACATAGGGGTTTTAAGGGATGCCAAACACAATGGTTACAATTTCGAGCAGCTCAGTTGCCATGGTAACAAAATGGAGTCCTCTGATTGGTCGAAATTTAGCTGTTGTCTGATTTTGCCTATGTTCCTATGTCCAACAGGGGTAGTTTGGGGGACTAATCTGTAACGGCCATCCGTTACAATTATTACTAGTTCTTATAAGTTTTGATTACCAATACTGCTGTGAAAATCCCGATCACTGAGCAGTAGTTATCCTATCAGTAATAATTGCTTATAGTTTGATTTGTGTGAGAATTACACAACATTTTGTTAGTGTATAAAACCTGTTAACACGACACTCGTTTTTAAGCATTTATTTCCATCAACATATTTGCAAACGTTTGTGTTTGATCCTTATCAAATACAACAAAAAACAAGAAAAACTAAAATCGTCTGTTGTAAGCTAACAAGTAACAAAATAATTCATTGCAACATACACGAAAGTGCTAACCGGTTGAGTATTTTACTGTTGCTAACCAGCTGAACATTACTTCATTTTCAAAATGTCCGCATTGAATCATCAATTCGACGGAACGCTATGAATCAATCCCATTCCATTCCAACCCAGCTCACCTTGGTGACACAGCTGTGACACGTTGTAACTATTTTCACAAAGGAATTGGTTTAACAATTGAATCACAATGAAATACTTAAAGACATAAAAAATGAAAACAACACATTGCAAACATAACCACGTAAACGTAACTACGGTTCATGCTTTCCACCACAACCGTTGACAGATAATCTGACGATTTACCTTTAATAATGTCCATTGTGCATTCTTTTCTCGATAGTTCTTTTTCGTTTCCTCGTATTTGTCCATAATGACCTAACTGACAAAGGCAAAAAATAGAACTTGCATAATATGCACTCGACTCTTGTACATTTTTTCTTTTCCGCTTATTATCACATTTAATTTTGCGACAGTTACTTGGTTTTCTATCAAATCAAAGAGCTGGAACCATTACATTGCCGCTTATTAAATCATAACACTGGCACAATATAGCCACAAAAGATAACTACTTTATTCATTCACCATTACCTTGATACGTTCGCGTATTATCAAAATACCTTGCTGATATTCAGTACACACAGTATAATAGTTATGATTTGTATGCTGGCATACCAGGCTTGCTAGGCAGCTCCCATAACATTCTCCACTAATAACCTATCAAGAGAAGTTGTACTCCGTTTTACACAATTCAATGTATTCGTACAGTATCAACAGTGCAGCTATGGTCATAATTAAAAACAAAAACTTTTCTTTACTTCGTCACTATCAAATGAATTTCGCGACCGTATGCTGTTGGAGATTTCTTTGTCACACCCTCAAGGTAGGGGATGATTATTTTTCTCCCATTCTAATATTTGGTGAAACATTTTAATGACGTCAAAATTGGACACGTGCTAATCGGCACGAGGCTATCTTACCCTAGGGGGTGACAAGCTGATCTGTCCCGACTAAAACGGGAGACACACATGTGAAGGATGGGAGAAAACATCATCTGCCTCGGCACAAACATAAACGATTTCAATTGTCCTAGGGATTGCCTACCTCCTGTATGGTTTGCGAGATCTTCCCTCTTGGTCATATATAATTAAACGGTAAGGTATACTACATGAAATAAGGATACACAACATCAATATGACACCCCGTATACTTTAGGGAGGTATTATATAGCGGGAAACTTTCGCCCAATCAAACTTTCGACTGAAAACTCGCCTAGTATTGATTACGCCCTTGACTTTTGATTGCTGTTTTGTTATGCTGTTACTAATGTGGGCTCGTTACCGAGGGCAAAAAAGGTGAAAGTTTAACTGCGGCGAAAATTTCCTGGTATACACTTATTATATTGCCAAGAACTCAGAATGTGATTGTCTTTTGGTTACGACTAGAAATGGTTAAGGATAAAGTGTTATGACTGTACAAAGTCGCATTAACATTTTTGGCTACGGGATGTTAAGGTTAACAGGAAAGTGTGACTCGCTCACAAATCAACACCTCAGTCATATTGAACAGCAACCAAGGATACGACGACAACAAAGGTGGTGAATATGATGAGACAGCATAAGAGTGCACAGTCCTGAGCTTTACATCTTCTTCCTTCACTCTAAAATAGAGGAAAAAGTTGAAGATAAGTGCCTTTAATCAAGTACTGTGAGTTAGTAATGGTCAGTATCGACATTCCAACGCAGGTCATACAATAGTAAACTTACTGTGTAGTAGGATGCGTTGCGGCTGAAAAATGACTAATCAAAGGGTGGGCATAATTGGCTGATTCTACTATTAATGATATTGATAACACCGGATCTTATTAGTAATAAGGAAAAACACTTTCAAAGATTAAGTGTAAAATTGAAAGTGGTTCGGCTAATATTGATAACATAGCAAGGATATATTTATATTCGTTATATGGTTTTGGCCGAATGATAACAGTTGTCCGCACACTATTATCGAAAAGTTTTCCATCGTGCGCACGCCGAACATCGCGTTCAGTAGGTATCGCTGTTGATATCTAATAAGGAAGAGCATGCGAATAATTATGATTTGATATTAAACATGTTTTTCCTGGTGTATTTATATTGGCATATTTCAGTCTGATTTACATGGTTATCTATTAATATAACAGTAATAACATATCCTGTATCAAAGTTGGTTTGAAAAGTACGGTCACATACATGTACGCACTGTACCTGGTACACGCAGACACAGTGTTAACAAAGCAGGTGACGGGTACATTGCCTGTATGGAGTCGACCATGAGCGCAATTTCCACCAAAACCGTCACAGACACAATAAAATGCAACACGACTGTCAAATCACCGAACCCTATCGGCGACCAACTCCATCATTTCACTACGTACATATATAAGTACTGTACCTGACAGTACAATCCGTCTAACAGTCATACCAATCAGTTGTATCATGTATTAAAGAAATACGAAAAAAGTGCAAAATATACCGATCGGATATTAACCACGCATACGATGTACCTCATTTCACTCAAGCCTTCTGGATTTGTTTCATTACGTAACATTGATCATCCGATCTTACCATATCGTACATTTGTGAACGTTTTATCAAACAAAGGGGCGATCGATTTTCGCCCAGTTGTGCGCACTATGTGCTGAAGATTCGTGCACTATGTGCGCACGATAATATTGTTGCGTTGTACGATCACACACTTATAATAATATATTTTAAGCATAGCGTACTGAATAAATATAAAATATAATGAATATTGCATATAACTGCAGCATATGGATAGATAGCTGTTGAGTAACTGCTCAGTTGAGTAATGTTACAAGCGGTGTTGTCATCCTGATGAGTAATTTTACAAACGTAGTGATGATGTCATATACAAAAATGTACTGAGCTTATATAATTTACTGATTTTTCAACTGATTTTTTTTTAAATTCCATTTAACAAATTTATAATACAATCGACAATTTAACAGGGGTTCACCCAATATAATCAATTCAATGTAAATGTTTTAAGAACCTGTTACGAGGCTCAGCTCAAATCGCACCGATGCTGAATATAAAACCGACCCCTTCCAGGCAGTATCATCTGGATTCAAACACTGTCAAACATTTAGGACACCACGACCAGCAGGCCTGGCTCAAACTCAAATCATACTAAAATACTTCAATCAAAAAGACATTCAACACATTGTGTAAAATTGATAGTATGCTCTGCTTTATTGGCAGGGGTTTGCTGTGGACGCAACTTGCAAATCATTAAACAAATCATATAATGCCGTGATACATATCAGAAATCACTAACAGGATTGTGGGACAAGGACCTTAACGTAATGATTTCAATCACGACTCAGGCAGAGTGTTCGACAACTGTAAATCATTTATTGTGCTTCCGTGAATTATGTTTTTGACACGTGTTTGCTGTTTCGTTTCATTTTGCTTGTCCATGCTGACCCTTATGACAAAGGCAGACAGCTACACTGTTCCTGATGATGAAATAGCATACAAATGTCGATAAGGTGGCGATATATATTTAAGGTAGCTACATCACAAATGTTTTGGACCATCCATGATATGCGGTCCAATGAGATGAATACTTCAAATAGCAAATAAGATTGGTTCGTGCGGCATAAGCACGGGTATTTTTTATTCAAAATGATCGACATGAATGCATCAGTGACAACTCCTGTCCATATTGTAGCTACATAAAAACTACGTCAATTGAGAAATACAAACATCGTTATGACATCTTGATAGTTAGTTTTTTCAATAGTCGGTACCTTTACCATGCTGAAGTAACATTTCGTTGAAAATCACATCTTAATATCTAGAATTTCGATTAAACATCATTGGAGTTCTAAACAGTAAGATTTCTTTTTGTCCGAAGGTTATAAACACATTTTCCATGCAACACATTTAACTACAGCACTGCACCTCTTGTGAGGCAATACAATCCGTCCTCTAATGGATGAAGACATTTCGTTTCTTTGATATAGTAGTATACAGCAGCTCACAAGAAATTGTAAAGAGAAATCTCGTATTTGTCGTATATATGTTATTACTTTGTAGAGTTAATTCTTGCAAAATAATTCTGTTCATGTTAACGCTTTTATGATGCCATGCATAACTGATACTTAACAGTTATAATTAATTAAACACTAAGGTGTCACATTTCCATGTTTCTTGTCTTTTGCATTAAATACATTGTACATTTGAATTCCGTTCAAAAGATTTTAAAAACCCAACACCATTTATACCGCGACTGTCTGTTGGTTTATAAGATTTAGGAGCTTGGACCAGTATATGTTATCAAATATTAAATCCTTACACACGCCACACTGTAGCCAAGGAAGCTCATTACTTTATCTTTTAACAACAAACTTAACACTTAACATGCACAAACGATCAAATTACCAAGATGGTGTTTTGTACGCTTAAATAATTGTACAGTATAACATGTACATGTTATTATTTGATTACAAGGCTTGCTAAACAGCTTACATGTAACTCTAAATATTTATTCTATCTTTTTCAGGAGACCTGAACAAAGAAAGAATTTCAAAGGTCATACCTAACTTTACACAACTCAAATATTTATCAAATATTTCATAACACAGCCCTGATCAAAAATAAGAAAACCAGAATTCATCACTTTGTGACTGCTTAATCGGATGTCTATTGTGATTGTCTGCTGGCCAGGATAGCAGTATTTGACTTGGCACACCAGCGAATGATTTCAAATTCCATCAAGGATTCCATAGCTCTTGATGCAGGATTTCCTCTCCTGATGATAACAAAGGAAGTATATTTAATATCAGTGTTAAGCGTTATTTATGCAACGTCCTATATATTCAATTGAAGTGTTCTAATTTTCTCAAGACTTTGGGCTGTGATAGTCTTTGTGAAGATACTGGAAAAGGTTGTGGATAACGTGTAATGGCTGTACACATTGTCAAGGATGCCTAGCTTTGGCTACAGGAATAATGATAAACTGGACAATGTGATTGGCTTTCCCTATAACATCTCGGTCCTCCTACAGACCGAAGCCCATAGATACGATGACTACAACCACGGTGAATATGATGAAACAGCAGGCGATAGCACAGTCTTGGGGTTTACATCCGTTTCTTCCATTCTAAAATCAAAGAAAACGTTTCAGATAATTGATTTAAAATTCCTCAATTTGTTTTATTTGATAATCTTGTGAAGAACTTATCGCTAAAGAAAGTTCAACTATTTAGCGGTAATGCTCCAAACGACTTATAAGAGTACAATAAATCCACTGCTTAAATGTGTGCCAAGGGAAAAAGAGCAGTTGTTAAATTCGTGGTCCATACCGTTTATTATTTAGACCAAAAAAATCATATCTGGAGAAATATCAGTAAGAAAGTATATTTCAGTTTTTTTCAAATACTACATTTGAGTATTTAAAAACGTCTGCTTGTCTGGAACTCAGATTAAGTTTATTTGATATGTGAATGGGCATATCTCTGATAAAATTTAACCTTTAATTAGTTTACATGTTTTTATTTTTTTGTATGGTCTATTGTTTTATTCATTTATTTCTCTTTTTAAAATACTATTCGGGGATTGTCAGTTTATCCAATGTGAATATTTAATATGAAACGACTGTTTTCAGGAACTGCAGCGTGCGTTCTGGTTAGTCTAGAGGACATTTAAATTGTTTAGGTGTCTTCACGCTTTAGTATTAGCAGGTCAAGGACCATTCGCGGACCAAGCATTTCATGATGGTGAATTCAAACTTTAACAGAAAACCCTAACAGAGTCCAAATAACATGTCTCGCCTGATAGACGAGAACGATAAAAAAACAGGTTTTTGTTCCCGAAAATACAACTTTTCCAACATATATTTGAAACTGTTTGTCTACAATGCTCTTAAGCCAAAAACAATATTGGAATATGAAATAGAATATATAAAGATCGAAGTGCCTGACTTTATCATTTATGACGGTATAAAACACAGTTCCCGTTTGGACACATTGTCACGATGAACGGTACCCTCAATAATACGATGTTGAAAAGAAGTTTCCGATTCTAAAGAATTTTTCAGAATCCAACTGTAAACGTCCTGCAATACCAGCCATGTGACGTCTATATTAAGAATATAGGCATGAAATCACATAAAAGTGGCATCGCATAGAAAAAAAGGTAAACAATATCATGTCAAGATGGCAATATCAAAAATATGAAACGTTAAAAGACATTTTAATCGTGAATGTTCGCATACATCAGTAGTAATTGATTTCGTTTTTTTACATATAAACTATTTTTTAGCTCGACAAAGCCAAAGTACAACGTAATCCTAATACTAGAGCTTCACTACAACGTGGTCTAGGAAGCATTGTAAATCATTTCTACAAAATCGACGAGGTGTCTTACATTAACAGATGTCGCAGAATATCCGCACGAGAATGAACAAAATTCAACTCGTCCATACTTACAACATCCTCATCACCACTCGTCCCGACCCTCACCCCCTCTTCCGTATCAGATTTTGATCATCTTTATACTATCTATAAAGTGTAACTGTATATTTCACAATAAATGTGTTATGTGACAAATTTTGTGTTGGTTCATCCATGATTGCACTTGTCTATTGGAGTCCAGCGCTTTTGGTATCATTTATTGACTGACGTGACAACATCATAAACCTAATATTGTAGATCCTCTGACAGGGGTTGTTATTTTCTTAGAATAAACATACAGGATATTGGGATATTAGCTCATTACGTGATCAGTGAATGTGAGTGTAGCAGATAAAATAGCTGTGTTTAACAGAAAAAGATAATATCGAATTGTCAAAAATCTTAATTCAAACTTAAAATCGATAAAACTGCAAACTGAAAACAAATTTACAACTTTGAAAAAGTACAAGGAGTTTAAGATCAGGTGTTCCGGAAGGGTAAACAACTTCTACTTCATCGACATCGGAATTACTGACAGCAATGCGCAGTAATGAGCATATACAATTGCACCAAGCTTCATGTCACAAAAAGGGCGACCATAAAGCATGTCCATGTCTTCATCAACCTGGACCTTTTGAATACATGTGTTGTAAGTGTATATGTCAGCAGTCAACATTTGTCGAAGAAGTTGTGATATTCGGAGCAAACTCTTGTATAACGAATAATTTGCAACAATCTAACTTCGAAGGTTGGAGAGCTGGGATGTTACTATCAGGAAAGGGAAAGTTTACGATCGGGAAATCGACGTCGGGCGTCTTTTCAAAGAGCTGATTAGTAAGCCGTCCTTGTTGGTCATTTTGTAAGTAACGATGAATGAGAGCGACTGAAGTAGAAGATTTTGTAGTGCTCGTGATTTCAAGCTCAGGAGGTTGAACAGTTCATTTAAATTTTAATTAAAGACAGCACAGTGCCGATATATCTGACTGTGATTTCAATTATTCTCGCCATTTCATCCTCAGTATATGTCATCTTGGCGTTATTTGTGCTTTTCTCAAATTCAATCAGTTAATTCTATTTGGCTTTATTGAATGATGAACCAGGTAGGTTTGACCCACTCTGAATCGAATTCATGAAATGCATGAATATTGTTAAGATCACCAGTTACCACATGTCCGGCTGGACTATAGTCCCAAAATATATGCTTGCAGCAGACATTAAATAAATAGCAACACAATTGTTTTGAACAGATTACAGAACATCGCTCCAAATAATTATCTACAGCGATACAGTTCTAGTAACATTAGGACGACATTACAGTAACTGTAGTTACGTAAATTGAAAGAAATCATCATCGTATAGTATGGAGTGTTTTCGCAATAAAGGGTCATGGTGAGTGGTCCCGACAGTTTGATTGGAATACAAGTTAATAAAAAGATTGAACTTGGACACAAAAAGTTAATAGCACAATACAACATTGTACTGAAAACATATACTAAAGTACACACATTTTCAGCCGTTTGAAACCTCTTTGAAATGTTAACAAAGAAGTACAGCGCACCCGGGCTTAATTCAACCAAAACAGCTGAATGTATACTATAAATATCTCACGAGGTATATATTTCTCAGCTCAATTTCGACTCCGAATATGGGTAGATTGTGAAAAGCAAATACCGCGACAATTAGTGGTCGCCAATATTAAATGATGCGCAGTAAATACATGCCATTTTGAACTGTTCTACGTCATTACTCCGTCATCCGAGTGAAGGAGAAGACGATACTGGCAACGACACCGATTACGATGATCATACAGCACAGACAACAACACTCTTTGGTGGTACAATCACTGCGTGTTCCCGTATTCTAAAATGAAAAATAAACGTTTGTATTATAGAAAAGTTCGTGACAAAGTTTATTTATCAGTTGAAGAACTGGTGATTCTACTTGTATTGTGTAATGTAATTGTCTGGTGGACCTTTTCTACGATTTCTCCATGCATAATCAACAAAACCAGCCAAATAATATTGCATTAAAGTATTCCCGCAAATCGGTCCCAACAAAACCAGTCAAATAATATTGCATTAAAGTATTCCCGCAAATCGGTCCCAACAAAACCAGTCAAATAATATTGCATTAAAGTATTCCCGCAAATCGGTCCCAACAAAACCAGTCAAATAATATTGCATTAAAGTATTCCCGCAAATCGGTCCCAACAAAACCAGTCAAATAATATTGCATTAAAGTATTCCCGCAAATCGGTCCCAACAAAACCAGTCAAATAATATTGCATTAAAGTATTCCCGCAAATCGGTCCCAACAAAACCAGTCAAATCGTAATACATTTTATTACCCCCGCAAATTCGTCCAAACAAAACCAGGCAAATCGAAATTCATTTAATTACTCCCGCAAATTCGTCACAAGCAAATAAAGATAATTCATTTTAAAAAGCATATGAAAAATCTACATACGACTAGTGTTTGCACTCATTGAACAAGAAAGAAGATATTTCGGACTGGGTTTTTTTTACTGTCTGATAATATAAAAATACAGTTTTTTAAAAACATTTGAAATTTCTAAACGCTTCTGTATTTTAGGTTTTTTGATGATTAATTAGAATACCTCATACACATTATTATATTTCTGAATTTCCATCTTCAAAAGAATAAACTAGATTCAAAATTTTCGTTGAGCTGACGTTTCGGTGATCAGGCTTGGCCATTGACAAGACATTACCATTTTTCAGGTAAGAATTTTAATTCGGTTATCTAGAGTTTCTTTCTAAATAATTGCCGAGAGAAGTAAAATGATATATGACGTCTGCAAATGTGTTAAAATTCATCGTGGGCTCGTCAATCCTGTGTCTACGGACCGATTGTAATAAACAATATGCCATGTGGTTAATTTTGCGTCATTTAAATAAAACAAGATTAACAGAGGTTTTAAATTAACAAAATAAATGTAATTCCATTCCACAACTAAACACAAAACTAAAATAAATTTGTATAGTTACAAAAATGTAACTCGTTTATAAACCATGAACTGCGTACTGTCTGTGCTTTATGATCTTGACATTCACGTAAAACCTAGAAAGTAGAGTATTTAATATTCAGTCACTCTTTGGTTCATACTGAATGACGAACACTTCATTTTGAACGCAAACGTGCCATCAAATACCCGGTATGTCTCTGACACATGACACAATCGCGACAAGAGGCCCAGAGGGCCTGTATCGCTCACCTGTTTCTTTTGTTACATACAACTGACATATAGGTAACTTAAGACCCTTTGGTGACTAGAACACAAGACATTTTAACATCTCTTAAACGGTTCTGACGGTTCTGAAGATATTGTTGTTTGAAACTTAATTTTTTTATTTTAAAGCTTTTAGCCAAAGTTGACATTTGAATCCCGATTTGCACTGAAAGTTGACCTTTGAAAACAATTCACACAGCTGGTCTACATAATAAACCTAAGTATCATGACTAGTCCAAATGGTTCCTAGGATATTGTTGTTTGAAGTTTTTAACATATTTGACCCCTGTGACCTTGAAAGTAGGTCAAGGTAATTTTAGCACTCCATCCCAGGTACCTACTGGCTAAATATCATGACCCTGGGCCTAATGGAACTTGAGAATGAGATTGTTAAAGCTTTTAACCAAAGTTGACATTTGACCCCCAACTAGCATTTAAAGTTGACCTTTGACCTCATAACTGTAACTAAGAAAAATATTCGAACTGCTGGTCTACATAACATACCCAAGTATCATGACTCTAGTTCAAATGGTTCTTAGGATATTGTTGTTTGAAATTTTTAACATATTTGACTCCTGTGACCTTCAAAGCAGGTCTAGGTCTTTTTAATGAGGAAACTTTATAGCTCTACATCCCAGGTACTAACTGGCCAAATATCATGACCCTGGGCCTTATGGAACTTGAGAAGAAGATTGTTAAAGGTTTTAACCAAAGTTGACATTTGACCCCAAACTAGCACTTAAAGTTGACCTTTGACCTCATAACTGTAACTGAAAAAAATATTTGCACTGCTGGTTTACATAAAATACCCAAGTATCATAACTCTAGTTCAAATGGTTCTTAGGATATTGTTGTTTGAAATTTTTAACATATTTAACCGCTGTGACCTTGAAAGTAGGTCAAGGTCATTTTAATGAGGAAACTTTATAGCACTCCATCCCAGGTACCTACTGGCAAAATATCATGACCCTGGGCCTTATGGAACTTGAGAAGAAGATTGTTAAAGCTTTTAACCAAAGTTGACATTTGACCCCTGATTAGCATTTAAAGTAGACCTTTGACCTCATATTTGTAATTGAGAAAAACATTCGCACTGCTGGTCTACATAACATACCCAGGTTTCATGACTCTAGTTCAAGTGGTTCTTAGGATATAGTTGTTTGAAATTTTTAACATATTTGACCGCTGTGACCTTGAAAGTAGATCAAGGTCATTTTAATGAGAAAATGTATAGCACTCCATCCCAGGTACCTACTGACCAAATATCAATACCCTAGGTTCTACAGTTCTTCAGAAGAAGTCGTTCAAAACAAAAAGTTGACGGACGGACGACGGACGACGGACGACGGACGCCGCAGTACGGCATACACATGGCCCTTCGGGTCAGGTGAGCTAAAAAGGTTGTGAAACGTCTGATAATTTGACTTTAAAGGACAACGTCATTGAGAACGGTCCAGTGCGTAATGTCATCATTTATCGGAGTACTGGTGTCCAACAGTATATACACAACACTCATTAGAGTGAGACAGTGCCTAGGGTCACCCCGAGGGTTTCACTGTCACCCGGGGCGAAGCCGAGTGACACAGTGATATCCGAGGGGTGACACAAGGCACTGTTATACTCTTTTGAGTGTAGTATTTATTTTAATTTACCGAAAGTCATTTATTAATAAAGTTTTCAAAGTACAAATTCACGTAAATTGTATTATCATCGGCAAATTTAACAGTGAACTAACTATGCAAGCTTTAACAATATAGTTAATGTTTTTGACACTGCGAAATATCATGGCCGTTATAACAAATTAGTTACTGAAATTGACGATCGGGTTACCGAATAGTTTCTTCATATCATCATCAGTGATCAGTGATTAGGAGGCATGGTAGTCCAGTAGTAGGACGCCGGGCTCGTGACCGAAGGATTGCGGGTTCGCGCCACGGCACGGCAATGTGTTGTATCTTTGAGCAAGATACTTTACTCCGCTTGTTCCAGTCTACTCAGCTGTAAATGAGTACGTGCTTGGGTAGTGCTAGAATTGTTGGATGCTAGCTGTTAGCGCCGAAATGGCAGCTCCAGCTGTATGCTCCCCATGCAAAGGCCCTATAACCACGGATAATAATTTGTGAACCGCTTTGAGACGACCTACGAACTAGGATGTGATAAAGCTGTATATAAGAGCCTTCCATTATTATTATTATTATTATTATTATTATTATTGTGTCCTTGTGTTTCCAATGTTTTCCTATGCCCTTTATTCCTTAGGCCTTGAGGCCCATAATTTGCAGAAACACTGCCCGGAAACCTCATTTTTCTTCATATCAATCACAACTGCTTTGTACATGTTGGTTTGACGGTACCGTCTTCGTGTTTTTAGCGTCCTTATCCGTCAACACTTTACCCAAATCATCCAACTTGACATCTGCAAATCTTGCCATTTTTTACTTCACGTTGCAGACGGCCGGTTTTTAACCTCACTACAACGTGAATGAAGCGCTTGGAAATCTCACTCAGCTCAGCGCTAAATCGCTGACCTAATCACCGGCGAGAAATGGAGTGCCTGTGGACCTACATGCGAGATGAACCGCAATGCAAAAAATCATGGTGGCATGTACGTGCATCTTCCTCGTGCGGTCTCTATTTTGCACTGTCACACACACTGCCACCAATTGCTAGGGCGTTGGGAAGCACTCTTCCATTGACTCAATGTTAAAGCGAGTATAACGTGTGAAATGAACAATTTGTCTCGACCAATCAGATTACAGACTTTGCTAGCAACCCTATGTTTGCCCAAGTGCGCGAGGTTATGAAAAGTAAACAGCGTCAGTTGAAACGCGACGGAAAAGACAATTTAGCATACAGAAGTGATCAAATAAATGACACTGAAAACGACATGATGTGGAATTCTGGCCAACTAGGTTCGAACACACCTGACAGCTTACTACAAACTTTGTGGTTTTATAATACCGTTCATTTTGGTCTCCGGGGCTCGGCAGAACATAGGGACATGTGTTAGGGTGACGTAACTCTTGGAAAATATGGGGATGAACAAGAATTTTTGGAATTTACTGAACGCCAAACAAAAACAAGAACGGGCGAAACTCCTCGTGATATTAGAGCTGTTAAACCGAAACTTTGGGCAAATCTGGAAAAAACAACTGTGCTCTGTGATAATTTATAAACTTTACCGTGAAAAACGCCCGACTTGCTACTGTGCCCCATCTGATCCTTTTTACGCAGCAACCAAACAAATACCATCGCCTAATAATCCCATTTGGTTCAAGAAACAGCCAGTAGGAGTGAATAAATTGTGCACCATGATGCAGAGAATGATCAAGTTGTCGGGAATCGAAACTGAAAAACATCTGTCAAATCATAGCGCTCGGAAATATCTTGTTCAAAAACTCAGTGACAGTAATTGTCCCCCACCCATATTATGCAAATATCAGGACACAAGAACATTTTATCAATAAACAACTATATCCATATCAACACAGACCAACACAAGCAAATTTCTCGAATCCTGAGCTCCGGAAAAGCCGCTTTCTCACCTGCCAACATGTCAACGCCGTCAAGAAGGCCTACCTCCACGTGTTTAACACAATCGTCAAGTTCTTCATCTTTGATGTCAGAGATAAGTGGCGGTTTTGAATCAATTTTCAGTGATCCGATTTGTGGAGTGAACATTAAAATTAATATTTACCAAGGTGGTCAATCAAAACCACTACAGAAACGTATCCGAAAAGCTATCATTGAAAGTGACAGCGACTCTCAGTAGGCCTGCTGTGATTGCTTGATATGGCAGATGAACAAATAAACAAATCTGGAACTACTTTTCATTGAGCGGAACGGCAATACTGTGATCGAAGTACTTTGGTTTTGCCCTATATAGAGTCAGCTGATAACAAATAGTTGTGTTTGATTTTGTTTCAAATTATGATTGGTATGTGATCGATAGAATCTTACACTCGTGTCCATGTCATATTGAATTTATTAAACTCGTTCAATAAATCGATATGACACTCGCCTAAAGGCTTGTGTCATATCAAATAATCAAACTCGTTTAATAAATTCGATATGACATGGACACTCATGTAAGATCCGCTATTTATTAATCCAAAAACAGATGTAAAACAGACAAGATTCCTTTTAGCCGAACAACACATCCCTGATTCGGTACGTGTCTGAAATATAAAGCAAAAAGTAACCGTTTTACACAGACGTTTATTTGTTACCAATAGCATAAACATATGTACAATATACATATTAACACAAAAAACTTGAGTAGCTACATGTACAGTGTCGCTATGAGCTTAGACCACAGGGACCTGATAATTTGTTACAGCTATATTTGGACCTAAACTAAGGTGTTCAGAGTCATGTTACATGTTTTAGAATAAAATGTGAGCGCAAGTTTGTCAGGTAATATAGTACATACACTTTTAAAGTTCAAATGTAACTGTATTACAAATAGCATTAACTACGTAATTAAACAAGAGCACCACAATTAAACATAATACGCTCGTCTGACCCTATGCAATGATTTTTTTTGTTTGTTCGATATTTAAAGTACCTGGTAGCCAGTGTCATGTCTATGTGATAAAAATTATTTTCCCAGATTAAATCCATATTGTCCTTGTAAGACCCCACATGAACATCCATGCCAAAAATTAGGACAATAACACATGATCTGACTGAACTGTACACCACTGAAGAAACTTGCACCTAAACTTTAACCGAGAAACTGCGCGAGGAAAGTTAAGTCCCAAACACGTCCAAAATTTGAAAATTAGAAATTATTTTTACAAATAAATCCATATGGTCCTTCTGAGACCCCATATGAACATCCATGACAGTAACACATGATCTGACTGAACTGTAAATCACTGAAGAAACCTGCACCAAAATTTTACCCGGAAGGACGGACGGACGCAAACGCGATACTATAATACCCCCGTCGAATTTCGACGGCCGTTTAATAATGAATAGATAAACATCAGCGAAATTGTAGAAGTACCTTGTACTTGAGTCTAGTGCATATTGATACAATATAACAAGAATTTAATATTCAGTTCGGTCGTTAACACTTTAATACCCCCGAATATTGTGACATTATATCCTACACACAATGCTGAAACGTCTGTTCTCTATAAAAAATAAGTTTATACAACTTATGGTTTATATAAGTTATAAGTTATGGTTTATATAAGTTATAAGTTAAGGTTTATATAAGTTATAAGTTATGGTTTATATAAGTTATGGTTTCTATAGGTTATGGTTTATACAAGTTATGGTGTTTATATAAGTTATGGTTTATATAAGTTATGGTTTATATAAGTTATGGTTTATATAAGTTATGGTGTTTTTACAAGTTATGGTTTATATAAGTTATGGTGTTTATATAAGTTATGGTTTATATAAGTATGGTTTATATAAGTTATGGTTTATATAAGTATGGTTTATATAAGTTATGGTTTATATGGTTTATATAAGTTATGGTTTATATAAGTATGGTTTATATAAGTTATGGTTTATATGGTTTATATAAGTTATGGTTTATATAAGTTATGGTTTATATAAGTTATGGTTTATATAAGTTATGGTTTATACAAGTTATGGTGTTTATATAAGTTATGGTTTATATAAGTTATGGTTTATATAAGTTATGGTTTATATAAGTTATGGTTTATATAAGTTATGGTTTATACAAGTTATGGTGTTTATATAAGTTATGGTTTATATAAGTTATGGTTTATATAAGTTATGGTTTATATAAGTTATGGTTTATACAAGTTATGGTGTTTATATAAGTTATGGTTTATATAAGTTATGGTTTATATAAGTTATGGTTTATATAAGTTATGGTTTATACAAGTTATGGTGTTTATATAAGTTATGGTTTATATAAGTTATGGTTTATATAAGTTATGGTTTATATAAGTTATGGTTTATACAAGTTATGGTGTTTATATAAGTTATGGTTTATATAAGTTATGGTTTATATAAGTTATAAGTTAAGGTTTATATAAGTTATAAGTTATGGTTTATATAAGTTATGGTTTCTATAGGTTATGGTTTATACAAGTTATGGTGTTTATATAAGTTATGGTTTATATAAGTTATGGTTTATATAAGTTATGGTGTTTATATAAGTTATGGTTTATATAAGTATGGTTTATATAAGTTATGGTTTATATGGTTTATATAAGTTATGGTTTATATAAGTTATGGTTTATATAAGGTATGGTTTATATAAGTTGTAAAAATGGTTCCTAATTCAATTCCAATGAGTATTTACCCTGTATATATTACATTGTATATAAGAAAGGAGAGAAATATTGTTTATGGTAATAAACAATCCCAAATACGATTTCTGTATTCCACACACTGTCTAATCTGACTAATATAGTGTGTCATTGCACAGTGTTTGACAGGGATACACCAAACAACCGACCAAAACACAGGTACAAACACATTTACCGACAGGTATTCTATTGACTGCTCGAAATCACGATAATTATTGTAAGAAATATGGTCCCTATAACAGTTCCAAAGCACATACGAAAACACCCGCTGTATGATGGATCAGTCGCTGCATTGGCAGGTGCCTGCAACGAAAACAAAATGAACCCGTTTTATAAGACTTAGTGAACCAAACCTATACATTTATGCTGAACAGTTCCATCAAAAGTAACAATACAAAACGTAGAAACACACGTTTCAAGCAGGCAAGGACCTAGACAGTTTACGATTATACTACAATACATTTGTTAAACTGACACACTATATNGAGGGAGGGAGGGAGGGGGAGACATTGAAATACTTTGGCGGTATGCGAGGTGGCATGTAAACCGAGGAGCACCGAAATGAGTCTCAGTTAAAAATGTGCTCGAAAGGGAAACTATTACATAATATAGAAAGATAATTTAAACCCTTTGTCGAGTTGTCTTTGTTGGTTGGCACCAAAGTAACACTACCTAGAGTTACGGACATCACATATTTTGTTACTTTTAAGTGATGTTGTTGGTTTGAACGATCTGTTTAGAAAGAAGTTCACTCTACAAAAGTCATAGCTTATCCATAAAACCATTTCAACATGCCTCTGCGACCTTTGAAACAAGAGACATATGTTAACGTGGTGTCCTAATTCTGACTACGGAGAGTTTTCCTGATATTTAACTGGTAAAAAATATAATAAACATTTATATCATGTAGATTAAAACGAATTGACAAACAAACAAAAAACGGGAAGCAAGTAGGCACACAAATACAAACGGAAATACGTCACGAATCCTTACAAAACAAGAACAAAACGTCAAAAGTCACGAGCCTCTCAGCTGCCGAGTTCATAAATCCTAATTCCATTCGGAACATCTTAAATTTTATCAATTTATTACAAGCAATTTGTCGTTAGCCTGTTTCTATTTCCTTCCCTGTGATTTAGCTGTATTCTTGTTTGGTTCATCCTAAAGGGATTGCGTGGATACCCTTGTCTCTCATTTCCGTGTGTATAAGATAGAGCTGTTCAGATGTAGGCGATGTAGAAGGAACAGACCAATGTTTGACTGTTTTTCTCACAAACTTACAAATAAACATCGATCTAATCCGCCGAAACCACAAAAACTTAGGGTTGAAACGGAGGAGACCCCATTCGCAACAAGGGTATGATATCACGGAAACAATACAATGACGTCACGTCGACGATGTTTTATTATGAGGTCATAGCGCGTGCCAGCTGTCTTTCCCTACAACCTATTTCACGTGACGTCACAATGGCTCAACAATGACGTGACGTCATGAATTTGGAACTCTCCGATGCCGCAATGCTGAAAAGGCGACGTGATGAAATTAAAACCTTTTTACGATATATTTACCGTACACGTTAGAAAGATGTGATTAATGTTTCTGTGCAAAACAATGTTTGCAAATATGGGATATGCTAAATCTGGCTGGCTAATTAGTTTTTTGTCTTAAAAGCTCAGGGGGAAAATTGATATTTTCGAAATGGTGACCAGTCCAAAAGCATTTTCATGGTTTTCTGAGCATATAATGGTGGTTGGAATGAGAGAAAAATACTCTTTCATACCCGAGGGGTAGGTCGAGGGGTTTGCCAAATTTGAAAACCCCAAGGTTTAATTTCCCTATCCTACACCCCTGGACATGAAAGAGTCTTATAGTCTCACCCTAGGGTTGAGACGGGGGATTCCCCTATTCATAAAAATGGTATGACGTAACGACAACAATATGATGCCGCCACGTCAACAATCCATCAACGTCACGTCAACCCTGATTTTAGCCTGTAACGTTAACATTACATATGCATATGATACACAATGGGTGAACAGGGTAAGAGAAAGATTCTTAAGTTGCCAAACACTCGGCAAAGCCTCGTGTTTGGCAACTTAAGAATATATCCCCTCGGGTTGAGATTCCCCTATCTCACCCTGGGTTGAGAAAATCTATTAATTTCACTCTCAAGGGGATGAATGATTATTTTTCTCTTACCCTGTTCACCCATTGTGTATCATATGCATATATTTACATTTGCGCTGCAACCCACTATATGAATATTAAATCAAGGCTCGGTGTTGGGCCCGATTTTATTTCTAATCTATATCAATGATCTAGACTTTTTGCTGATGATACTTCTTTGATATTTGGTTCTAACAACTGCAACGAAATCAAACGAGTAATGAATCATGCTCTTCAATGTATAAATGCATGGTCCAAGCAATGGTTAGTTACATTTAATTCTAATAAAACAGATGTTCTATTTATCTCAAATATTTCTAAAAATCTGGAGCTATTGATTGGCGACAGCATTTTAATTTTTTCTGAAAACCGTTAGCATGTAGGGGTAACTCTTAGTGCTAAATGGGGTGATCATGTTGAAAATAATATATAAAAGTGCTTCAAAACGGATAAATGCTTTAAGACAATTAAAATTTCTGGTGAATAGGAAAGGTCTTAGTAAAATATACACATGTTTCATTCTACCTATAATGGAATATGCTTGTGAACTCTGGAGAGGTTTATCTAAATTTCATATTGATTTGTTAGAAAAACTTCAACTGGAAGCTGCTAGAGTAGTAACTGGGTTGCCAGTATATGCAAGTTCTCAATCTTTATATTTTGAAACGGGGTGGGACACTCTGAATATCAGAAGAGAACGAAGAACGCTAACTTTATTTTACAAAATGCACAATAAACTAACACCATCATATCTTTATACATTACTTCCAGGTTTAGTATGTGATAGAACTTCATATCCCCTAAGAAATTACAATAACTATACCATACATAACTATATTCTTTCCAATACTAGATCATCATATATACCAGCAACTACAAAAAAATGGTATAACTTATCAGAAACCACTAGAAATCAAACTACAGTTAGTAAATTCAAAACTGCCATAACTCCGGAACATCATAAGCCGCCGTGTTTCTTTAATTACGGACCCCGTCGCCTTACTATCTTACTAACTAAACTTAGACACAATTGTAGCCAACTGAATTATGATCTCTTTCGTGTGAACCTTGTAGAATCTCCTTTTTGTGCCTGTGGCCACCCATGTGAAAACTCACACCATTATTTTTTTCCAATGTCCATTGTACAGGAACATCAGACATGAAATGTTAAATAAGTTGATACCATATCATCATGTGCACCTAGAGTTACTATTGTTTGGAAATGTTGAATGATCAAATGTTGACAATGAGCGTATTTTTGAAATTGTTCAGACTTTTATTTAATCAAGTGACCGTTTCTAAACAAAACTTCGTGTGGACAGGTATATGTATTTAATCTGTCATAATCTCTTCTCCTAAACCTCTCATTCTGCTCTTTAGGTCTATAGAATAATTAATAGTGTTACTGGTTCAGCAAATTGTATATATATATTTCTCCAACACCTGACAGATTTATCTCCCGTTTTGCCGGTGCTAGATTTATCTGTCTCCGCCCTAGGGTTGAGACGGGGGAATTCCCCTATTCATAACAATGGCATGACGTCACTTCAACAATACAATGACGTCCCGTCAACAATCCATCAACAAATTGCCTGTATGTGCTTTGGGTCCATGTTTACCTTTATTTCACATTAAAATACTGTTAGATATGAGAGAAAAATAATCAAGCCTCGTTCTGGACAAAAAATCTTAGTCCTCGGGTTGAGATTTCTCTATCTTACACAACCAGTAGCGATAGATTCTATTAATCCCACATGGGGTAGGGAAAGACAGCTGGCACGCGCTATGACGATAATGAATTGTCAACGTAACGTCATTGTCTTGTTTCCGTGATGTCATACCCTTGTTGCAAATCCTCCGTCTCAACTCCAGGTTTTTGTGGTTTGGGCGGAAGAGTCAGATCGATGGTTATTTGTAATTATGTGTGATGATAATATGTTTATGGGGGACACCTACGGCCCCCCTAAACGTGACATCATCATGGGGTGTGTATTGCGTGTGACGTCATCAATTTTGTGTAACGGGCGGAATTAACTCCCCTGTTTCAGCCTTTTGTTTCTGATTTCAGGTATTCTCTCCAGGGTTATCTCACCACTGCTTCGTTATTTTTCTCTTTTCTTTTCTTTTCTCCTCTTTTTCTGCCCTTTTTAAGCATAAATCTTCATTTTCCTTCATAATCTTATGCATAAAACATATTTACAAACAATAAATAGTTACAACATATTTACAATATAAAATCCACAGATTATTTACAATATAAAATCCACAGCATATTTACAATATTTTCGAGTGTAGTTGTAGTAGAGTGGTTTAATTCTGATTTTAATAAAAAAAAATATATGAAACATTTATGTTGTGTTGTTTTATATATATATATATATATACATAAGTAAGTATAGAAGACCTACAGTATACATGTACTTTACCTGTAACATGCCCTGAGGCAGGACCCAGACCAGATGAGTATAGCTCATGTAAATGTTAATGTATTGTAATGTGCTGTGCCGGTTCTGTCCAGGTTTTGGTCATGTGCACGTGTTTAAAACCTGTTTGTCTATTTGTATAGATACTTCTGTTGGTCAGTTTGTAGGTGTGTCTATATTCAGTAATTTTATTGGTCCTAGGGGTTCACAGCTAGACATATAGTCAGGGTATTTGCCACCAAAAGTCATTGGAAAGAAGGATTTGGAGGAGAGCTGATATATATATACTATTATATATACTATATAAATCACAATACAGAACAAAGGTATGTGCAGGTTTTAAGATATTTGATAGAGAGTGCTATGTTGTATTTTTAAATGTTTATAATATAACTAATCAAATGAATTACATTTGATAAAATAGTATAATTGTGTATTTATTAAATTGAAAGCATTTGATTGTAATTAATTTGTATTCTGTCTTTGGAATATTTATCAACATTAGTCTGAGGAAAGTGCTGGAGGGAAACCTTTCAAATTGGAAGTTCCAAGTTCCAGTTGTTCAAGCCTCCATTCCATAAATGGGATGTGTATTTGTAAATTGTGTATTTTCTAATAATGTATCTTTTATTCGTGTGTTAAAAGTATGTTTACTGTTTGTAAAAGAAACTGTGAATGTATAAATCATGTATAGCTCTTTTTGTATGAAATGTAATTGCTAGACAAGTAATTCATTACATGTAATTCGTAAAGTTGAATTATGAGGTATTGTGATATATGTAAAGTTAATTATATATAAGCTATTTAATAATTTATGTAAAGATAAGATTTATTATAAAAGTAATTCTTTCAATATATAAGTAAAGATAAGTCTTTGTAGATTTGACAAGGAAAATGAAATGTATATCTCTGTATATGTATATCTAATATTTTTATGTATTATGTTTGTAAGTGTTATTTGTGTATATTTGTAGGGTGTCAATGTCAGCCTGACTTTTCATGTTTGGTCAGTCTTTGTCATATGGATTGGAATAAAAGGAAAGAACCCTAAGACACGTTTTTTGTTATACCTGGAAATGAGTCTGCTACATAGTATTAAATTGAGATGACCGTATTTCGTATAGGAAGTATGTGTGTGGTGGTACTCTGGAAGGTGGTGTTGCGTCCATGTTTAAACTGATAAAAACAGTTAATACGTAGACAATTCACAATAGTACATTAGCTAACGATATCATAAAAAAAAGTAAGTTGCGTGATTCTATTTAGACAATATTTACATTTGGTGTGGCAAAGCCCTTCTATATTACTACAAAGTACTGCCAATAGCAGCTTCATCTTATGAGACTATAACTGAACTAAAACTGGGGGTTTTCCCCCTCCGAGCGACTTAACAGTGTGACACTGTAGTGACTACCGAACTTATCGGTATCTTCTGCTTTGATCCCGAACACCAGCTGCCTGTCTCAAGTGTCTGTAAGATCAACAAACAATTTTACGCCTGTATTTTTCACCAATTCAATCTTCTCCGGTTGCACGATCAACATCAAAATGCCGGACTGCAAATATAACTCTGACCCGATTACTGCGGGCTTCCGTTGAGTGCGTGCGCTGGATATAGGTCGCAATGAAATCGGCAAATGTTTTACGACACTTGATTAGTTACTTACAAAATGTTGTTTGTTACTATTTTATGAATTGAGAATATGATATGTATATAAATAAAAAACAAATGAATTATTAACGAAAGTTGCGGAGCCGTTTCAATTTTGTATGGTAAATAGCGCGTGACGCCAGCTGTTATCTTTGTGCCGTTCCAGATATTGACCTGACCTGACGGTAATAAGCGAAAAATTTAAAAGTTGGAAAAGACATAAATTATTTTTTGCAAATTCTCATTACGGAAATATAAATATAAGCAATACACTGCATAGATGTGGCAGACCAACTTGTATAACTGCCACATGTGGCGCAGACAAACTTATCATGGTGCGCTATAGCGCGCACTATTCCGTTTGTTTGTGACACATGTGGCAGTTATACCAGTTGGTTTGCCACATCTATGCAGTGTATTGCTTAAATATACTTCAGGGTATTGTGTAATGATACTGGCCGCTTGCACGTCGTTGTATATACATTCTTTTGCGATGATGTTTCCTAATGCGCTCCTTGTTGTTTTATATGTTTTGTCGTTCCTTCCTGTACATGTCTGCTTGCTGTTGTATTGGTGTTGGTGGAGGTGGCTGGATGGTTAGTATAAGCTTGTCTTGTGATTCGGTGATGAAGAGTGTGTCGTCAGTGTCTGAAATTGTCAGAGTCGAACGGGAAGCTTTAGATGACGTCAAGGTCGTCGAACGTGACGTCACTATCATCGATCGATATCGAAGCAACAAAACCTTTTTGTATCCGCTTTTAACTCAGCGCAGTGGTAGAACGTTAGTGTAATAAATCTATATTTTAAACGCATATACTATCTGTGATAATTTGTGACTGAAAATATAGTTATATGCGTTGTGAGGAACCTCGGGGGTCCCAAATCCCGGAGCCATATGGCTGGACCAGTAAATGCTTGATACATTCTCAAGAAAACAAAACCCGTTAGTGTACGAGGTGTGTTGACGCGGGTTTGATGCGCGTCGGTGCATTTGTGGGGTTTTTTTTCACTTCTGTACACATTTGTCCACTCTTTGTCCATATTTGTCCACTTTTTCCACTATTTGTCCACTTTTTGTCCACATTTGTCCACAGTTGTCCACTATTGATTCATCTTTGTCCACTTTTTATCCACATTTGTTCCTATTTGTCAACTATTTGTCGTCTTTTTGTCCACATTTGTTCACAATTTGTCCACATTTGTCCACTTTTTGTCAAAATTTGTCCACGTTTTGTCCACGTTTGTTCTTATTCGTCATAAGTGTCCAGTTTGACAGTATCTTGCTAATCGAGCCAATTAATTCAACAAATCAATCAAGATCATGGCTACGGGTCCCCCTTTTTTTTGTTTTTGTTTTTTTTGTTTTTCCCCATATTATCCTATCATAGTCGGGGGTATCATCAGTGACCAGCTGAGTCATTGTTGCCCGCTTTAATTTTTCTTAATTGTTTGGATGGTTTTTGTTGGGTTTTTTTGTGTTTTTTTGTGTTTATTCTTTTTTTGTTTGTTTGGGTTTTTTCTTTTCATTTCATACATTAATTGATGATCATTTTCATAAGCAACCCTCCCGTCATCCCATTGATTTGTTGGCAAACGAAGGCATCATGAAACGAGCGATCTTACGAAGTCGTCTACGAAATACGTGTTGGCATGAAAGTCCTTTTTTTTAATAAGGACGTTATGTCGGATATCGTTTTCCCTTGACATCTCTGAACTATGTAGAAAATGCAATGTTGTCCGCACACTATCGAGTGAAAGTGTTGTACTCTGATGTTGTTGTACGTTCACTTTCGGCACTGTCTGTCCATGAAATTAGTGAATACTTTGTTCGTCGGCGGAAATCCGAAGGAATCGTAATATTATCCGTGGCCTTCACCGTTTATGTGCACTGCGACCCTCATGTGTATCGGGATCCGTATTACACATGAGTGCACACGGCACGTTTAATCGTCTCGGCAATCTGTTTCTGGCGTAGATGCCTTTGAAAGGACGACATTTTTTTACAGGATGGTATCTATTTGAAAAGCATTCATCATACGCTGTAATCGAATATAATCTGTCTGTTACGGTCGATTTTCATGATGTTGTCAAAAAAACGTGTGCCCATCTCCGACAGGTCGGGCGTGAGGTCGAATCCGAACAGGGTGTATCCTTTCCCGAATTCCTCTCGAGACACGTTGTTTCCTTCGTCGTGGTAAATTTTACCCATGCTCGTATAGAAAATCATGTAGCTGCGTACGTACCGTTCGTTTAATCGCAGACGAACGGAAAACTGCTACGTTTCGTTTCTATTTATACCCTTTTCTGCCCTAATCGTCTAAAAAGTCGACTCTTCTCTTTTTGTTACGTTTTGATATTCGACGTCGTCCCGGCGGACCTTCTCTGACGTTATCTAACGCGTGGTTTCTCAACGCACTTCTGGCATTGCGAGCCCTAGACAACGCTGCAGTTTTGATATTCATGCCGTCTATGACGTCGCCTGCTATTTCCATTTCCGTTTTCAAAGCCTGTGGTCCTAATGCCTTCGCACCTCTTTTTAACAACGCGGCTGCTGCCTTAAATAAACCGCTGAATATTGAACCCAGACCGTAACCTCTCTGCATTCGACTTCCGGGGAAAACGTTATTTCCGCTTTCCGCTTGATCGAGATAATACCGATCGAACACGTAAGGATCGCTTCTGTGTGGAGGATGTCTCATCTTGAAGTTTTCTGAAATATTGTGGTAGATCTTCGTGGATCACTGCAGATTGCTGTTGAGTACTTTCGTTTCGACTCGTATAAATAAAAAAAAAATTAGGGAAAGTCTAAGGGTCTTCTTTTGAAATGTAGCGTCATCACTACTTTGCCTGTCTCGAACGGCCCGTGTCGTCTCTCAGCGTGAGTCCCACTTCTTGAAATTGACGTTGTTGTAAAGGTAAGTAGTGTACGGGATCGAATACTGTAAACACCGTGTCGCCAGGTTTGCCTTCTATCGGAACGATGCGTAGTAGCGGAGCTCTCGTATCTCCGACCATTCGCGCTTCGACGAGAGGACAGTAGGCGTACAGAGAATAAAATCCTCTTCGAATGTCGCATTTGAATTCCACCGTGTGAATTCCTCCCACGAATTCTTGTCTTCTAAAACCGAGCGTTTCGCTTAAAGCCAGAGTGAGGTATACGTGCATGCCTTTGGTGACGTTAAGCCTGACTTTTTGATCGTGTTTGTGGACGTGAAAGCTAAACCGATCGCCGTGAGACATCATTCTCTTAGCTTTTTCCAGGTACTTAAGCACTCTTTTCATCGAGGGAAAATATCCTTCCGGTATGTCTATCGTCAATCAGGGACTTGCCGCGTTACCCTCACCCAGTCATATTTTCAGCCGAGCTTCGCCGCTTTGTACGTTATACCACAGATGTGGATAGTGTATCTCGGTGTATCCCACCTCCCAATTTCCAGTCAGATCTAAGGGTTGCGACAACCGCGTCGTATAAGTGGTTAGAGTGTTTCCCGGATAGTAACGTCAGATAAAATATCTTTATGTCTGCGTTTGACGGACGGATTTGGAAGTACGTAACCTAGACTGCTGCTCCGTAGAGTGGTCCACAACTCCGTGTGTACGTTTGAAAACAATACGTTGATTATACAACTTACGACTACCGTGAACACTACGATGACTTGAACGAAAAACAATATCTCTCCGTTTGGTATACTATCGCCAAACACGGACCACCTAGCATCGCTAGGGAGTTCTAACAGGTCTCCTAGTCGGCGTGGCGGGCGATAGCCTTTGCATTTTTGAGGTGTACTTATCCAACTTTGGGGTGCATTCGAGCGTTTCAGTGCACCCAGGAATTCGTCGAGACCCTTGGGAGCCACGTGTTTGAGTGCGGTCAGATGTGCGGCATTGCCGACTAAATCCACAAGATTCGATCCTGGAATCACGGAGCTTCCTTTGTATCCGAATTCGCCGCGGTTGTTACATTGAATGACGTCAGTCAATCTTCCCAACAACAGTTTAGTTTTAGAATGAGCTCCGCGCGGAATGCTTTCTAAAATGACATTTTCTATGGGGTCGACGTTGTTTCCCTGTACAGTGTACGTTTCCTTGCAGGATGTTTTTTGAGCATTCACTGATACAATTAATCAAACTTCTGTCCACTTTTTCTAAGACCGCTTTTCTAACGCTAGGTTTAAAAATTCTCTAACGGGATTTTTTTATGTTTGACGAAGCATACGTAATCCTAACATGCAAAAAAAAAATCCGTTAATTTCTGAGAACTGACCGAAACTAGTATATTTATACCTTTTTTGGTTCTTTTTTAAACGTTTAAACAGAATACATATTTTTGATATTCTCCCGGGATAATGAACGAACGTAATCGAACTTCTTCCGGTGTGTCTTGTTTTAAGTCGACGAGTAGATAACTGTGAGGTTTAGACGTTGCTGCTGAGTATGCTTCGTGTAATAGCGTACCTCCTCCGGAAATATTTGCTGAGACAGACGTCTTATCTGCGACGAATCTCTGGGGGTTTCATCAGCACGATGTTATGGGCATTGCGACTGATGTTTCTGTGATAATTCGTCTGGTGAAATATATTCTGTACTATGTAAATGACGCTTATGTTACCGTGATGACTTTTCTTGGTAAACAGCGAAGCTACAGAATCGTCGGCTTCCATCATCAGATCGTCGATAATGACTAGATGTTTGAGAGTCGGATCAAAACTCTTTAAGTCCGGTAAACCTTGTTCGAACTAAACGTCGTCTACGAACCCGTACGACGTCTGGTATTATCATTAACACCAGACGACGTTGTCAGGTTTAGGAGCCATCAGGCGATCGACGATTGCCAGGAAGCGTTTCACGAACTCTATTTTTTACTTCCGGTAGGACCCGCGATGATGCACGTGAACGGACGGATGTTTCCAGGGAAAAAATGAGCCTCGCATGCGGGCGGGAAGACATGTAGTGGCGTAGACGTCAATTCGTACGGTAGATTATCGTCGTACGAAACGACTGAGGTATTTTCGCTAAATTGCGCCGGCGAACGCCGTACTTCGCGTCTAGGATTAGGTAGAGAAGAACTTTTTCTCGCCACGTGTTTCCACAGAGAATTTTGCAATTCGTACGATTTGGAACATGCCGGACACGCGTGAGGCATGACGACGGACTAATTTTGTTTTCGCTTCAAACTAACGACTTCAATATATACTATTTCATATCCATCTCGGCAATCCAAGAATCAAATTAGGCCATCCCAACCATCTCACGAGGACTTGCGTTTGACCTTTTGCCTTCTCCTTTTCAATATTTGTTCGATTTTCCAGTTGGTGTCTCTGTCTCGGTGTACTCTCTGCAGTTCGTATTCGTGAAACGATCCCTGTATCTGTTCGCCATCGAAATCTCCGACTGTATACACGGGAATGTCTCCTCAAATAATATCTGTGAGACACTACAAATATTTCTTCCGTCCATTTCTGCTGCCATCCTCGTCGAAACTGACGTCTTTTATAACTCAATCCCGCTTGATCGCCCTTTTTAAATTTATATTTCCTCTTCTTGCGATGCCCTTTCTTCCAATTTCCGTGCTGGCCTTTTCTACATTGGACCTCGTAAGGATTGTCTTTCGTTACTTCTTTAGGGGATAATCCGTAAAGTGCCGAATGAACCGAGCCGTTATAACTACGAACGATATCGGGCAACCCGTCGGTAAACTTAAACGTCTGATTGGAATGAAAGTATATGTACAAAATATTTTTAAACTTCATTATAAACGATTTGGCAAATGCAACTTTATGAGTGCTGTGACTTAAGATGTGCGTAACGGCTACAGATTTACAAAACTGTTGAAATAACTTATTCGCAACTCTTTTCCGTGATCTGTTCTTATGCTGTTTGGTTTTCGTTTGCAGAATATTGTTTTAAAAGCTTCTAACACCGTACTGGCTTTCTTGTTTTTCAGAGATAGAACCCAAGCGTACCGCGAAAAATGATCTATGACAACGAGCAAGAACCATGTGCATTCGTTGTGTTCTTTAAGGTCAGATACGTCGGCCAAATCAGCGTCCAGCATGTAGTCCACACCCACTAAAGGTGTTTCGAATGACGGTGTCGTGTGTCGAACCTGTCTTCGGACACTGTAGGGGTCTTGATTCTGCAACCAGTCGGTTATCTTTTGAAGACTGATCTTGAATTTTCCTTCTTTTCGGACGAACGCATACACACTCGAAGGGCCTGAAAAACCGGCAACGTGTTTAGGATCGTACCAGATCTTTGTCAGATAATCTTTTTGCTGTTTCGACAACATTTTCTCTCTCGCACGGCTAGTGTATACCCTGTATAAGCCATGTTATAAAAGTAGCCAATCAAAAGTCTCGTTACAAAACGAACAAAACAGAAGTCTTGTCTCAAAAAGCGACTTCGTTTTTCAGGGTTTGAATAGAGTAGATGATACATGTAAATAATGATTACCGAATCCCGGGGGACATTCAGCCATGGTCTTGATTGATTTGTTGAATGCATTGGCTCGATTAGAAAGATACTGTCAAACTGGAGACTAATGACGAATGAGAACAAATGAGGACAAAACATGGACAAATGTGGATAAATGTGGACAAAAAAGCACAAAATACAATACAGAATCAGCAACATCTGCATATTTTTACATCAAAAAAGATTATTCCGTATTTGTTTTAATATTTTGAATAAGTTTAGTCTCAAAATACAACCTTTCATATTGATTCATTTATCTATCTATCTATTAATATAACATTAGTTTCAAACTTCTTAAATTAAATCAAATTTCAAATACAACCCTTAATTATTCTTTTAAAAAAGTGTATAGAAAACATTCCGATGATAGTTTGAAGGATTCTATATATAAAAAACACACACACACACAATTGACGCCGACGCGCATCGAACCCGCTTCCATTACACCCTGTACACTAACGTTCTGCCACTGCGCCATTCGTGCCTGAAGAAAAGGCGGATACAAAAAGCTTTGTTTCTCCGATATCGATCGATGATAGTAACGTCACGTTCGACAACCGTGACGTCATCTAAAGCTTCCCATACGACTCTGAAAAGCTCAGACATTGACGACACACTCTCCATCACCGAATCACAAGACAAGCTTATGCAGTCTATCGAACTTCCTTCGCCAACTCCAATACAAGCAGACATGTACAGGAAGGAACGACAAACATATCAAACAACAAGGAGCGCGTTAGGAAACAACATCGCCAACGAATGTATAGACAACGACGTGCAAGCGGCCAGTATCATTACACAATACCCTGTAAGTATATTGTCCAAATAGAATCACGCAACTTACTTTTTTATGATATCGTTTGCTAATGTATTATTGTGAATGTCTACGTATTATCTGTTTTTATCAGTTTAAACATGGACGTAATACCACCTGCTACAACACCTTCCAGAGCACCACCACACACACACTTCCTATACGAAATACGGTCATCTCAATTTAATACTACACTCGAAAGTATTGTAAATATGCTGTGGATTTTATATTGTAAATATGTTGAAATTTTTTATTGTTGGAAATATGTTTTATGCATAAGATTATTAAGGAAAATGAAGATTCATGATTAAAAAAGAGCAGAAATAGAGGAAAAAAGAAAAGAGAAAAAACAACGAAGCAGGGGTGAGAAAGCCCTGGAGAGAATACCTGAAATCAGAAACAAAATGCTGAAACAGGGGAGTTAATTCCGTCGGTAACACAAACATTGATGATGTCACATGCAATGCACACCCCATGATGATGTCATGTTTAGGGGGCCGTAGGTTTGCGGGGTTGCTTAGGCGTCAACTTGAATCCAAGATGGCGAATTTCCTTAGCAACCCCGCCCCCCATAAACAGCTTATCATCATATGTGAGAAAAGCAATCAAACATTGGTATGTTCCATGGACAGGGATATCTCAACCCTCGTGTAAGAGTTCGGCTGGCCAGCACTCGGCAAGCCTCGTGCTAACCTCACATCGGTAAAACTGAGGATACACCTGTCCAGGGTAAGAGAAACCTCTATCCACCATCCTCTAACGCACACCCCCACCCCCGACTATACTGGCAGGCAACAAGGGCTTATATAGTAGTTTTTAACAGTCATTCAAGAAACATACCTTAATTTGACGCTATCTAAAGTCACACGTATTCCTGTTTGTCTTATGGACAAAATTTTCCACATACAGTAACAATTATGCCAGAAAATATAGTTTGGATGCCCAGCACTGCTATATATGCCCTCAGCTTTCGTTTCGACGAGTAACAAAAACGGAGGTTAATTATGTGCTCCGGAAGGGAATGGGTTTCCTAAGCACGAGTAATCTCTATCATGATGGTTCTTGTAAAATCCGGTACATAAACACGCTCTTGTTTCTTCAGAAGTGACACACTTCCAAAGTAGCCCCGTATTACAATACCAGGTAGTTCTTAAATTAAAGACATTTTTTTTGTAATCAAAATCTGATTTACGCTAAATTTTAAATTTCCTCAAATATCTGATGAACTAAATACATTTTGTTTGTCACAAACATGCTGTTTTTAGGTTATGCATTATAACTTCAAAATCGGCAAAACAAAAAGGTTATGTAACTTTTTGAGAATTATTCATGATTATATATATTTTTTTTCAATGGTGATACTTGGTGGGATATGTTTGACAAAAGAAATAAACAACAAGAAACTAAACGTATAAAGAGAATTGTTTATCCTACAAATGAAATTATAAGGAACGGGCATGATTTTATCTTGTAAAACTTCATCTTTCACATTATCCTTTTTGTAGATTTTAGCAATGTTCATTTTTTTTAAGTATGAACGACACAACCGGAAAAAAATCTTTGTCATTCCTTATTGATGTACATCTATGTAATAAGAGATCACCTATTGATTTGAAATTAAAATGACCCTGTAAAGAACTACAGGAAAATGAATTTTAAGACGATCTTGGTCCTGTAAAGAACTGTCGCGATAGGAGGATCTAGATACGCCGGACCATAAAGCAACACAGATTTAGACTCACCATCTTGCTACACTCTTCTTTTACACTCCTCCTTTTATAGTTTAAATACTCAAATATAATTAATTATATTTTCTGATGGAAGATTTGAAGAGCCGGAATATTTTGTGCCTGCAGCTCAGGCACCCGTAACAACTTATTATTGACAGACCAAAGTTTGTTGATAGCGTAACCTGTAGTTGTGGACAACCAGTGAGAATGCTTTCCACTAAATTTAAGAATGTCAAGGTTATGAATAAAAGGCTCGTCCTATTGCAGAATTTGACTGCAAGATTTAAATGTTGCTCTCAATAAAAAAAAGTGATTTTGTTAGGAGTTTACGTCTTATTTGAACGCTCATACGAAAGCTTTTAGACATGTGCAAAACAATCATAAATCAAGCAACAATTTTAGATTTCAAATTTTGTTTATCTTATTCCATCGTTATCTTTTAAAATTTACCTACCAAGCGAATGATATGTATTTATTCCTCTACTAACTCTAACGAATGCGCACATAATATTTTTTACATGATATGGTCCAGATAAACGAACCATCATTGACACTAATGGCACTTTTAATTCACTTGGCCACTGACGCAAATGACTGTCTTGTGTTTATCACTGCTATTTTTTAGAAACGGATAATTGGATCATTGATAGGCAGCCGTATTTGTTTGATCATCTATTTTAAGTGTTAAGCTGCTTCGTGCGTCATTAACGTAATGCAATTTTAGTGAATCGATGAAACATTGGAAGAAACACAAGAATCGAAGACACATTTAAATCGTCCACAAGAATCGATGACACATTTGAATGGTATACAAGAATTGATGACACCTTTGAATGGTACACAAGAATTGAAAATAAATCTGAAAGGTTGACACATTTGAAAGGTACACAAGAATCGATGACACATTTGAAAGATAATATAAGAACTTATTGCATTTTTGAAATGTACATGGAAATCGATGGTCCTAATTCATGAGAAAATGAGATAATATTTTTTGCTATTATTATGTTTCCATTTCATATCAGATGCATAAACTTCGTTGTCAAGCGATTGCATCATTCATTACGAAGAAAACTGCCAGGGCAAGGATGATGAACCCGACGATTGCGATACAATTGTTGGTTGTACAACAACTTCTGGTGTTCGTCTGGAAATAGATAAACGGAGGTATTAAACTGTTGACCAGATCTTAAATATTAATTCTGGAAACGGTAGAACGGCACATCAATAAATAATTTCTCTTTTACATATAATATATAACGAAAAATGGGTTAGGTGTCTTTCACTCGAATATCTTTTAATTTTTGATATTATTTCAAACACACCTTAAATGACCTTGGCTGTTGATACGGGACTAATTCCATAAAACCTCATCCCAAACATTTTGTTTTCTTCAAAACACACTGGAGCACCTCTTAACTCGCTTAAGTCACGTGACACGGTTAGAAGGTCAAGTGGAAACGTAGAAAAAAAGTATCTCCAACATTTTTCCATATCAATTTCATAACGTGTTTTGTTTTGTTTTACTTTGTTTTTTTAATTTATCTCGGGAACAAAAAATCAGGTGTAAGCATGGAATGTATGAATATGGGCTGTAATTAGGTGTGGCCACCCGTACCCCATATCTGTACATGTAAAACAATGCATTATGTAATAATACAGACACTCTACTTATCTCTCCAAATTATTTTCCAAACGTCGCTCGCAACAATATAGAAACAAGTCTCGCCAAAAATTCTGAATCGAAACAAAATCCTTTTGACAAACGATCTAAAACCTTAATCTGAATATTTTTACACAAACATCTTATTACATCCCCTACGTGGTTGTTTTAACCACACACTCCGGGACGGAATACTGCACTCACATGTTTTTCCCATATTTTCGATATGGAAATGAAAACAGTTCTCCGTGAACTTCCATATTTAACAGACCTCATTAAGACTGTATTTTATTCTGGGAACGATTTTTTTACTCTCTACTCAGTTTCATCACAAGCAAAAAGAAACCGGGAACCTGGTTCTTAGCTAAAAAGGAGGGATCAGTGGTCACTGAGACCGAAGAATGGCCAGCCGAAAAACGAAGGCAAGAAGGAGATCTGCTGAAAGCATGAATCTCGCTTCTGCGGCGACCGGAAGCAAATGCTATCAAGAACACAGTCTTGAAAGTAAAAAACTTCCTATCCGTCGACTGGAGGGGCTCGAATGGCGCCCTCAACAAGGACCCCGCCAAACAAATCCTCGCCAGTCAAGGGAGCCTCCAAAAGGGTAGCCCGATAGGAATCGCCGACTGGCAGTCCAGAAAGGACCGACAACCGGCGGGCAACAACAAGGTGTGACATGGCAGCCGACAGTAAGGCCATCGCATCAAGATGTGCCTTGCAAATTGCCTGGCTGAGGCGCTCCATCAGTCCAATCTTGCTGGGGAGCTGCTCCACCGACTTGCATCTCGCAGCCGGCAACGCAGAAGTAAACCAGTCTGCGTAGGACAGAACATGGAGAGCCAGCCTAAGGAGACTCTCCAACTTAGAGTGCTCCCTTGGCCCCATCACAACCTGGTCACCACAGCGTCCCGGCCACTTATCCAGATCCCTCTCAAGGGAAACGGAATTAGGGGCCAAGACTGGGTCGTGAATGCGGTACGTATCTGCAGCTAAATCTGCAATATCTGTAAAGCCGACAGGGAAAAAGGCTTGCGAGCCTTGCTCACCTTCTGCTTTAATAAAGCGTTGACATGAGGGAGGGACGAAGCCACGTCTCGTCTTTCCGCAAGAGACCTAGCAGAGGCCGAGGAGGCAGATGCTAGGGGAGGCAACATGCTTTGAAGGAGCGAAGTGCGCTTCGGGATGGCCGAATCCGAGGAAGGGCGTGGGCAAACCCCGTCCCCCAGAAGCTTCATAACTTCTGCACGTAAAGTGCAAAACGAAGCCGAAACCTCTGGAGGCACCGGATCAGCATCTTGGGGCCGGGATTGGGAAACATTGGAAGGGCCTTCCGAGTCCAACCCAGACGAATCCAACGACTCCAAATCAGAGTCAGAAAACTCGCCGACTCTATCCTCATCCCGAGTCTCCGTAAAATTGGAGCAACCGGGAGAGCCCCGAAGAACGTCCCTCTCATCACTAGGAGAGGCACCCACCTTCATCAACGACACCCTCCGAGGAGGGGTGCGAGTAGGGGAAAGAGAACGTGACCTACCCGAAGGCAAGCGATAGTCCCTGAGAGAGAGCAGGAGCAGGATCAAGAGACCCTGGAACCTGCTGTAAGGAAGGAGTTGACACAGGACAGCGAAGTTACTGGTAGACTCGAATTCCAAACAACGCAGCACGACCAGCAGCCCTAGCATCACGCGGTCTCTGCCTGACAGAACCGGCAGCAGAAGCTGGCCGGGAGCGCGAACGGCTCGGTGGCGGATGGAGGGTGGGACCCATCGCCACAGGCAAGAAGGCGGGGGGGGGCATATCCAGGCTGGAAACCAATACCACCCCGGGGTGGAGGGGGAGCGGCCGCAAAAGACCCCTGCTGGGAGAAACCCCAAGACTGCCCATAAGCGGTAGGTGGTTAAGGCAGAGCATAAAAAGGAGCCTGTTGACCCCAATGAGCTCCATTCCCCCCCTGCATATAGGTGGGATAAACCAGGGAGGACCCTTGAACTGAGCCACCAACCTGATGGCCCGGTTTGGGGGGGGGGGGGTAGGGAACCTAGGGCCACCTACACACCCGGCGCCATAAGCCACACCTGGCTGACCTGACCAACTCCACACAGACTGACCTACAGCAGGGCCAAAACCTATAGGGCCAGTAAAACAAGCCCCACCAGGGGAGCAGCGTGCACCGGCAAAACCAAACGCAGCCGCGCTGGCACCTACCATAGGAAAACCCGGGGAGGAGGCACAAGAGATAGAACTGGGAGCATAGGTATTTACACCAGTGCTCACACCACCGAAAAATTCAGCCGGGGCTAGCGAGGCCGAGGCATCACTTACCACTGGACCGGGCAGCAAATGCTGCACAGTGGTGGACGGCGTGCTAGACGCTATCACCACGCCAGGGGCTTCATCAGGGATGCAAGGAACCCCGGGAGCAGACAAAACTGCCGGGGCCGGTCTCCGACACCAACACCCTCAGGAGTGGAGCGGACACAACATGGCTAGGCCGCCCCCCTGTCCCCTAGTCACCGTGGTGACCGGGACAGAGCCCAAACCCTCACCCACGTCGACCGACAAAACGGAAAGGGGGGGGGTGAGAGAAAGGTCCGGTTCCAATGAAACAAATTGTTTTACAACGGCCCCGGTACGGGCCGAATACCGCGGGAACGAACCCCAGGGAAGACTCAACAGAGGTCGAAATTCCGCTGGTGTTCTCCGAGGGCTTAGGCCTAGCCTTAGCCCTCGCCACACCCCTACCCCTCCTACCCGCCTTACCTGCACGCCCTCGCGGGCAGGGAGAACCACCGGCAGGAGTCGGCTGCCAGGCACGGCAAATGTCACACGGCTGCTCCAGAGAGCAAGACCGACAGCTAGGACAGTTAGGTCGGGGGTCGGAAGCCTCAAATAAATGACCCCCAGGACAACGCCTTTGAGAAGGAGTTCCTATCTCAAAGTAAACAAACCGTCAAACGCGAACACGTGGCCGAAGCCTGGTCGCAAAACGGCGCAAAATAAAGCAAAACGCTTAATTAAAACAAAATAAAGTAATATAGTATTAAAGGATACAATATATATCGGTACAAACAACGGCAGTAGCAGTTGGAATCCCGTAGAAGAAACCAAAACACGTCCGTAAACACGGAAGGCTGAAGGAATTATGAAGTGGGAAGCATGGGGGGAAAAATCTTTATTTACGTATGTAAAGAGCCAAGTAAGGTTGGAATATGCATTATAATGACTGTGGTAACGTATTTTGAAATAGAAAACGCCTTCCCCAAACAATGGGCCTAGACAGGGCCTGAATTCTGGTCAAAGTAGCATCCTCACCCAGGGGCAAAGTAATTTTCGTCCCCAAGCACCCAACTACAATAGATACCATTTCAACAGAGATATGGGCTCTCCAAAAAATTCCAATCAACAAGACCACTCTCAATAAATACTTGGACATTTATCCTGACAGAGTAGCGTCACAATATCTGAACGTTGGTTTCGAAAGGGGTTTCAAGCTTCATTATTCTGGTTCAAGATTTCCTAGAGAGTCAAAAAAACTTGTATCTGCTTCTCAATATGAAGATATTTTGTTGTCAAAATTAAAGGAGGAAGTTGATGCAGGAAGGGTAATGGGGCCCTTTAAAAGTACCTGGAAAAGTACATAGCAATAAGCCATGGGATATCTGGCCCCCTCTTTTGTCACTTTAATCATACAAACCTGACCCGATATCAGTTTGCCGCCATGTTAAAGAAATCATTGTCATTCATGGGCCTAGATGTGGGAAAATATAAAACTCATTCATTCAGAATAGGGGCGGCCACAGAGGCCGCAAACAAAGGTTTATCCGAGAAGGAAATTCAGCTGTTGGGGCGCTAGAGTTCGGATGTTTTTAAGCGGTATATTAGAATACCGGATAACTGCATGTTAAACATTGTTTTGTGAATATTGTAAACAAACTTGACCTGGGGCACTGGCTTCTCCTTGCTCTGTCATTTTGTGATACACATATTTTCAAATTAACAAGTTCATATGGGCTAATTACAGTCTTAAGATTTCAGGGTATCCCACACACCATACGGTTTACATAGTCGGCTCTTCCATTATAAAGCGAGCCTGCTATAAAGTTGACAGTAGGCCAGGAGGTCGCCATCTTGGTTTGAACCGTCGGAATTGCTAAATATGGTGGAGTGGTCAGAGTGGCATGAAATGGGACTCTGTTTTATCACAGGTACAGGACATGGTTAATGCCCGAGGGGAGCTCTCCGTGGTGATAGTTCACTGTGGGGCGAACGACTTGGTTGAAATTGGAGCAATGAACTTAAGGGAGCATNTGACAGCAGTCAACTATGCAAGGGTCAGAGTTAACAGGGAAGTGGCTAAGAAGGTACTCGGCCTGGGTGGGGGGTATTTAAGATAGCCCGACATGAGAGTGGGCCAGCAGGAACTATTTGACAAAGATAAAGTGCACCCTAGCAACATAGGCAATGATATTTTACTTAACTGTTTACAGGGAGGGATTGAAAGGTAAGTCCTGTTCGTGTACCATGTGGCAGGACTTTGCTCACATCAGTACATTTTGACAATTATAAATACATTTTATTTGCATATAAGTGTATTGACATAAATACTTTATGATCATTGGATTCTCCTTGATCACAAAAGACTAATTAATATCATATCTCAAAAAGTACTGAACCGATTTTTGTTCGGAGACCACTCTGGTCAAGGGAATTTTGCACTTGTTAATATGATACCAACTGTTTAAACACTTCTTTCATATTAATCGCAAAAGTGGTGGCCGGAATGAATCGAAATCGTTTGAAAATGACGAAAAAAGTATAACTTTCTCGTGACTTTCTGTCTTTTTTTACCCATTACTCTTTAATCGCAGAACCGATTTTTGTTTCAAACGATTTCGATTCATTCCGGCCATCACTTTTGCGATTAATATGTAAGATGTGTTTAAACAGTTGGTATCATATGAACAAGTGCAAAATTCCCTTGACCAGAGTGGTCTCCGAACAAAAATCGATTCCGTACTTTTTGAGATATGAGTATTTATTAGAACGAAAACAGTTGAAACTATTGCCATTTTTATTTCATAGTGGTTCATTCCGGCCACCACTTTCACTTCAAATATTACATAATGGTACGCATAACTTATATCATTGTGACGGGTATAAAATTATCATTCCTAAGCTGGTCTCCGAATAAAAATCCAAGACGTATTGAGGGAGATACAGCCTAATATATACAATAAATCAACAAAAAACTCTCCACGCCTGAGTCATTCCGGGTTTTGTACTCGCCCACACTAACGCTAGCCCGGTAGCCCGGGGCTAGTAGAAATTCATGTCGGGCTACCATAATATGTTTCATCACTAGCCCTTCGGGCTATTAAGATTTGAAGCACTTTACACTAGATAATTCGAGTTCCTTTTACAAACAGCGACCTATTTATTGTTAACAACAGCGGAGTCCCAGCTCACTCGCCGCCGAGACACACACAAACGATTGATCTTTAAAACGCTTCAAACGCTGCACAGGAAATGTGTATGTTAAAGCTCTTTGATGACAGAGATTGTGATTCAGAATAGCACTTCCGGTTGAATATGTTTCGCTACCTGCTGAAGGACGCGAGCGAGTCTCCGCCAAAAAAAAAGAAGTCGACAGCTGACCAGTATGAAAAAAAAATACGAACTAGAAAGTTTCAAAATGCCTGGCTTTCTTCCTTCAAATGGCTGAAGTTTGAAGCTGCAAAACAGTTGATGTTTTGTAGCATATGCGAGAAAGAGGTACAGTAATATCTTTCATTTCATTTCAGTAATATCTTTATACACAATCATTCAATTGTAAACTAATCGGATAGTACACGTCGATCAACTGATCACTGGTCATAGTGTTACAAATGTGATAATTTCCCCCGAAATATGTCTTAAGAGCCGAGATACATGTATTTGTAATTTGAAAATATGGAAAAAAATCCGAACTTGTACTTGTGAAAGAAAAAGAATGTGATGCGCCTTATAATTACTTTCTAATATTTAAATAAAAACTGCACAGTGACACACCACATCTTTACACATTTCAAAGAGGAAATTGATATTCTATCAGATTTCTGTTTCATAATTATAGGATTCAAGCGGAATTGGCTCATTCTTGAAGGGATGTGGGAACTTCAGGATTGAGAGTATCCGCGCCCATGACATATCAGAAGGACACATCAAGTGTTTGGCTCGCAACCGGGCTAAGGAAATGAAAGCATCTGCCACACCATCTGAAGGAGAAAAAGCACTTATCATGATGAATAAAGCAGCCATAAATAAACTGAACATGCTTTTTCGTAATGCCCACTATATTGGAAAGTCTGGCAGGCCATATACAGATTATGTTGAGATGTGCAAGCTGGACAAGGTAAAAGGTCTACAGATTGGGGAAACATACCTGACTGACAAGTACTGTCAAACATTTATAATGGCTATAGCACAAACAAAGAGACGGGAGCAGGATGCTGTTATTTTAGAAGCACCTTTCATGGCCCTGATATCTGATGGTTCAACTGATACTTCACATACAGAGGCTGAGATTCTCTATGCAAGAGTATCTCTGAATTGTCAGGTACAACTTTTATTTTTTGGACGCATCACATAGAGATGTTTATTAAATAATTCCTGAAATTCAAGTGTAAACAAATGCTTATTTTTGAAATTATGTAATATTTCACTTCAGATTTCAACCTTCTTCATGGGTTTGAGGCATGTCCCAAACGGAGATGCTGAAAACATTGCATCTGCAGTTGCTGAAATAATGACAGAGAGATTCCAGGACAGGTGGCAACAAAAGTTAATAGCAATGGGGACAGATGGAGCTTCCGTCATGATTGGGAAAAACACAGGGGTGGTAAAACGAGTTGGCGATATGACAGGGAAGTCCATCCATGGCATACACTGTTCTGCCCACAGGTATGTTTTACATTTTTTACAGCTAATCTGATAGTTGCGAAAAAGGTTACAAAATATTATGGTACTGATTTTACATGAATACATGTCTTCATAATTGGTCCAATATTCTTGTTCCTGTATTTTATTTGCTGTATTATATATCATTACAGACTTGTAGATTCATTCAAACCATAAAATAATGTTTTGAATTATTTTTTTCATAATTGCAGACTAGAATTAGCATACAAGGATGCAACTAAGAACATGCCTGTTTGCCAGAAGTGCCAGTTTCTTCTTCTGAACCTTTATTTATTTTACAAGTAAGTTACACTCTGAAACTTGGCTAAGCCCCTTCATTTATGGTCACCTACTCATCATATAATCTTATCAATTTCGGCTAGGTTTGTGAAATTCTGAAAAGTAAACAATGAGGTTAAGTGAATTTTAATGTAATTTTTCAGGTACAGTCCTCTTAACAGATCAAGTCTAAAGTCTTCCTTTGCTAGCCTTGGCAAGAAGGTCCTGCTGCCAACACGTACAGATGGAACTAGATGGCTACCGCACACTCAGAGGGCATTGACAAATGTTCTTGAAGGCTATGATGCAATAGTGCAGCACCTAGAACAGGTAATTTGATGGTGAAATGTCATTATATTTCAATTTGTAATTCTTGAAAATAAATAATTAACGAACTTTAAAATTATAACTTTGAACACACTATTTTCAGACCAAAGTTTGTGAATAAAAAGCTATGTATTAACAATCTGTGACATTGTTGTTGCAGATGCAGGCAACAACATCAGACTTCCGAAAGGATGCTAGTGTTAAGGCTAGGAATTTTCTCAAGCTTCTGAAGGATAAGACAGTAGTGTACTGGCTGCACTTGACAATGGACATAGTGAAGTGTCTGAGCTCTGTGTCGCTTGTCATACAAGACCAAACCAGCACATTAGCAGACATTTGGGAAGGACTCCAAACAGCCAAGGTCCTGCTTGAAAAATACAAAACCAGGTATATTGTAGTACATAAGCTTAGAAACATCTCTTAAACATTTCAAAATCCAATGCTTTACATGTATGTAACTTAGCTGCGCATTTACTTATCCATGTTACTTATACAAAATTCTTTGGATGTAAGCTGAAGTATTCTGGATTGAAGCATTATTGGCCTGATTGATGTTTGTGTGTGCTTTGTAGTGATGGATCATATGTTCGGAAGATACATGACAATGAAAGTTTCAGCCATGTGAAGCAGCAAATGGCCAATCAAAAGGGCAAAATATTGAGCTCACTGGTGTAATGTATCCAGGAACGATATATTTGTGACCAGAAACTATTTCAGGCCAGCTCAATTCTTTCCCTTAAAAGATGGCCAGTTGATATAAGTCAGAACATAGGTATTCCTCCAATGTTACCAAGTTGCCTTTTGTTTGTTTTTGTTGACTAAGCATTTATTTTTATTTCTTAGTTTGTTCATCTTGTCAATTAATCATGATTACTGTTCTTTGTCACCGGCATACCAAGTGACTCAACCTACCCAATGGTAGATTATCCTGTAATATACAATTCAAACAATATGCAGTATATGTACAGCATCACAACACTAAAAATATGTGTTCATTGTGCAATTTGTATCTTATCTGCTGTTATGTGTTTTGTTTGGTTAGTAGGAAGGTGAAAAAAGCGGGAACTAAATTCACAATGCTTTTTTCATAATGGACATTTTTGTCATATTTCAAAATGATACTGAAGAGACGTTTTTGTTAAACCTTTAAAAAAGTAATCCTACTTTAACATACTTCATATCACTGCTTCTTAATCTTTGAGTTTTAACCATCTTTGTTACATAATTTAAACTGTTTACTTCTGTTGTCATATCAGTAACAAATCAGAATTAATTTTGAATTATCGGTACAAATTAAGTCGATCCAACGACACATGTATTGTATCTAGCTAGAAGGGCCTTGATTAACTTTCCCTATAAACTCAAATAGTTTCTTGTTATCACTGATTCAAATTTAAAGCATATTCAGCAATGAGCCTATTCCTTGGTTACCTGTTGATAGTTGTGGAGTATTATGATTATATAAAATGATAAAATTATTTATTGATGTTGAACAACAGATTTTGGGGATCAGGAGATTGTAACTCTCGTGGACATGGCAACAGAGGCATTGAGGGCAGCTGATGTGGATGTTGAGGCCATCGAAATGGAATGGAACAGGCTCAAAACAGCGGTGTATGGCAGGTAAGTTGGAACCCCCCTCGTAAATCTTAATTCCATAATTTCTTAACATTTTCGAAATTTTGAAAAGCTTTATATGAAGAATAATGAATGTGGTGTATTCTTTTTTTCTCAACAAAACCAGACAAATGAATTAAATAAAACAAACCGGTATTAATTTTGCAAACTGTTCAACAAAATAACTTGATTATTTCTTTTCTACAGAAATGTAAACTTATCAGAGTGCTCATGGGCAAACCTCTTAAGAACTGAGCGTTCAAAGTATCCCAACTTCTTCATGTTAGTTGATTACTTGTTGTCCCTACCAGGATCTTCCTGTGACGCAGAAGGGGATTTTCGAGGTTAGTTTTAGAAACACATTTAGATAATTAATGTCTACACACCTATGTTTGCAAGTCATTTTTTCCTATCAGGATTCACAATACAAATTATTTATCTGACAGTTATCAATGATTTCAGTATGAAACTAGTAAAAAATGACTGGAGGTCCAGACTTGGCGACAAAAACAGGTCGGATCTGATGCTGGTGTCAATGGAGACAGCAGCCGTCGAAGATTTTGACCCGACATCATCAGTTGTCCAATGGTTTACCTCCGGACAACGGGCCAGACGGCCATACTACAAAGATGACCTGAAGGTAAAGCCTAAACCCAACCTAACCAATATGTTTTGTCTACCCTGAAGTTTATTTTAGCAATTTTCAAGAAAGGACTATTAAAGTTAGATTACTTGTTTATATAATCTAAGTAAAAACTACTAAAAATTAAAAGGATTTTCAGATCTAAAAACCCACCATTAAAAATTACCCAAATCCTAACAATTTTGAGATTGATCAGTAATTTAAAGAGGCAAATACAAATTGAATATGTTGAATAAGAACTTGTAATTATAATATTTTCACAGAAAAGTAGACAAGCGCCATCACATGAGCTACAAATACTTGGGAATGACCCGAGACCTGCCACCAGAGATATGATCAGCAGCGAGAACCGAGTTGACATAAACGATCTGCATACGTCTCACTCTACTGAACCAGATGAGAGCAGTGATGATGAGGACATTTTTGACTTTGAACAGGACATCAGGGAACTTCAACTCAAGTCCTACAAGAAATTTTACAATAAAAATACTTTAATCTTCGGTTACCAGTTTGAGATTGAAAATTGTGTTGTGTTATACTTTATATAAATACCAAAAATGGAAAAGTCTGGGTTAAAAAACAATGGGTTTTTTTACTGAAAAAAACCTTATCAAAAGTGTAGAAAAGGCTCAGGAGCCAGCATTTTGTATCTACGCTTTAAAAAATTCCGGGGGAGGACCCCCGTANCCCCCCTCCCCCTTCCTCGCTACGCTCGTCAAACCCTGCCCATACTTTATCTGCTTTTCCACATTTGTGCTGTTTAATATGATGTCAACCAGAGAATTGTATGTCTTATATCTTACTCAATTGTCTTTCCATTGTTAACCAACGACCTAACTGCATTAAAGCACGTTTATACTCAATCTGTTCAACACTCAAGAAGCAGCATATGGATTCCATAGTATTATTCTTTTTATTTTTATAAAGAAGTACAATTTGACGGATAACGAATTTCATGAGAGATACACTGTAGAGTTTATTATACAACGAGGCTATCAACCATTGTGACCTGATGTCACAAGGGAAAATACCGTGACGTCACAAATTTACGACCTCGGAATATCGTTTACCAAACTGTTCAAATATTTCCCAAAGGCTAAAGAACAGGTGAATTAAAATAAGTGATCGATGTCAATCAATCAAACAAACAAACAGTGGTGGTTGAACATTTTAATTACGTTGGAGGATCAACAATGTATAGATACACAAAGACCCGTCGTGCTTGTCTAAAGTGTCTGGTTTGTGTACCGCATGGATTCATAACTGGAAAATTATTAAATGTAGAAAAGAATCAATATGTCCCCTAAAACACTGTCGGGTAGCGCGATAACCGGATTAATAGTGACGAGATTCATTGCATCTAGCTGTTAGAACATTAAAAAAATTCAAGGGTGGTCGGGTGGTGCAGTGGATAGCGCAGTTGCCTTTCACCAAGGCGGCCGGGGTTCGATTCCCCGATCGGACGTGAAAAGGTATTGGGTCACCTGCCCGACAACGGGTTTTTTCTCCGGGTACTCCGGTTTCCTAACATTCAATCACATTCAATCAATCTCATTGTTGTGTTGTAAACCCAGAAACTAATGCAGGAATAGGACGTAAGTACCCTTTTTATAGATTGGGGAATGCGCTCACGGTGCATGACCCGTCCAGCGATGGCTGCAGGCCAGATCCAGGGAAAGGGATGGATAGCATCCTTCTCACTGTTCATTATAGATTATAATTTTTAGCAGTAACAATAAATCACTCAATGTGGAATTGATTGATTTTTTTTTTTTTTAAATGGAACCAAAACAGATATTCATGTGGTAGTATTTAAGTTATAAGTGCGTGAATTTTTACATTTTACATGAATTAGAGGGTAATAATGCTAAAATTGGAGAGGGGAACTGGCCCATATATGCATGAAACCATCGACGTCCATGTCCTGTATCGTGTTGGGTGAATGACTGGTTTTTGGCAGTGAGAGGCATGTGTGTTTATCAATTAACGCTAAAGGCATGGACGACGTCAAGTTAACAAGACAACAGGAGCTCGTCTTATTCCCAAATTAAACATGTTTCTCCGGAAACTACAACGTCACTACTAAACAAGTTTCACACAGAGCCAGACTCCGGACCAGGAGTGGTAACAAACACGATTCTAGCTGTCTGGTATACAAGGAGTCGAGTAAACGCGTTAACTAAATGTTAACGAGTGCGAACCAACCTCGTGATTCGGCATCTGGTTCCATCGGTTATATATCACGGACTCGGTAATTACTAAAATAAAACGATTTATAATTTTAGTTAGCAAACAAACTTCACTAAATTCATTCAGCTTTTCTGCCTGTACGGTTCATTGTCTTCGTCACCGTAGCATGATGCACTCAGAGTCAGTACGCGCCTCGCGAATAAACATCAGTGTTGATTAGATTAAAACAAAATATCAAAAAGAAAACAAAAATGTGCCATAATAAACATATATATGCGGTCTATAAATCAATGAAGAGCTAAAAGGTGAAGAAAGAAAAAAAGATTTTTTTTTTTAGCTAAACGAATTCTGGCAAATTTAAATCAAATACATTCAGAATAAGATACAAAATTAAATATCAAGTTTAAATCGAGAAACCTTCGATATACCGCCATCCTTTGTTCTATAAGCCTTTTGTTTTGTTAACGGTTTGACAATGTATGGGAGGAGACGTATGGACGAAGAGTTGTTCTTCTCCTGCTTAAAGTATAGGTACTCTAGTCGGTATAAAATATACGATGAAAACGAAAAACGTTCAATCAGAATAATATCACAAACGGCGGCACTAAAACGTGACAAATGAAACAAGGGGCACTATATCGAGGTTTTTCTGTACATAAGACATTTTCAAATATGTAAATAACACATACCAAAAGTCAAAGGTAGCAATCCAAGTAGTCAGGTGTTAGATACATCTATTTATATAAGTCCCTGTGAATTTAAACTGGTAGGTGTGTAACACACTATAGACAGACGTATTAACTGCGTTACTTGTCTAATCTCACAGTTGGTGGGCGCGATATATTGGTCAGATTAGACAAGATGTTTAAACGTAAAACCAGTGGTAACTCAGGAGTCGTATTGGACAGGTTTCACAGTAATTTTTTTCTTAAAGTAAGAAGAATTGACAACTTAGAGTTCTAACCTTTTCTCGGAAGTGACGATATGAAAATATATGTACCGTCTCCAATGTTCGATTATCCGGTTTCAAGATTTATATGCGTTTTTTTTATTCTAAGAATTTTGCTACTAATTCGTTATACGCTTTCTGCGTTACAACCTGTGTTATCTGACACTCTATATAACATAACGTACTGGTCAAATAAACCAGGATATCGTAATACACAGGTTATATTAGATAGGTTTCAGGAGAAATGATAAAACAACATTTTGTACTATAAAAACAAAGGAATTCGGAATCTACATGTTCTTATTTAATAGGTTTTATAAGAAAGCAGCTGATAACACCATCATAACATCGGTCTGTTGTACCATACACGATGTCGTAGCACTTAATAGTCAGTTAAGACAGGTCCCATCGTTGCAAAAACTGAAAGCATTAACGTCTCAAACATTTAAACACTCGAACCTTCACCTTATTGTAATCATGATTGGAAAAAGAATTAAAACGATTTAAGTTTGCATATAAAACATAGTTCAAGGTAACATTTATCGATATTTTCACTTTGCTTGGTACTGGTACAAATTATACCTGTATAAAATGTATGTACTCGTTTGCAAGGATGGAAAAGATCCGAACAAAATATACACTTATACAGTGAAACCTGACTTAACCGACACCTGGTTTCAGTGACACCTTGTCCTATCTGACATGATTTATGGCCCAAAAAGCCATTTTCTATGTATTTAACCATGACTTAACTGACACACTGTCTTTTTGGACTTATCTTCCCCTTAATGTCGGTAAAGACAGGTTTCATTGTAGAATGATTTACTAATATACCTGGATTGCCACCTTGTCACAACATTTACATGGAAGTCTAGTGCTCATCCTGTCTGGGAAAGCTTATTTTTAGAAGAGAGTCCAATCCTTAATTAGTATAAGGAAACAGTACTAATACAATTACAGTAACTAATATAATTACAGTAACGAAAATCATTGGAATTCCACTAGCCCCATTAACTCTGGATTGAAGAGAAGAAAAAAATTTCACAGATTATAAACAAAAACGTTATAATTTTTAAAATATGTCTCTATTACAACCTTTGTATAAAAGTAAATAGTTGAGCCGAAAGAGGAAACACAACAAGAATTTCGTTTTGTGTCAGCTTTACATTTTATATAAAATAAAGAAACAGGATGTTTCTATTAAATTAAATCTGTCCTAAATATGTGGTTTCTTGGATTTGGAGATGACGAATCACAAATGTTAATCAACCAATTAAACACGTTCCATACCTGAACTATGGAATAGTGAATATTTTTGCATATTAATTGGCAATCTTATCACCTGAATAAGTTCCTACGCGATCTAACTCGTCGTTTCATGGTTAACGACTTGACTGCTTGATATTAAAACAAAAAAGTGCACAGTGATTATAGTTTATCTAATTCTGGTTAGTTAGTTTTGAAAAGTAAAAGTCGCAAAAACTCGTTTTCTTTCTTAATACAATTCATTTTGCAGTTTTATCATCTTTAATCAGACTTATGTCTTGTCAGGTGATGGGACTTTCGGAAGACCAGGATGAGTCCTGACTGGGTACAGGGGAAGCCAGATCGGTTGTGTCCGTATTGACTATGCATGGCCTGGGACTTGGCAGTGTATCTTTATTGCCTTCAGATAAATGATTTCTAGTTAGCCCTGTAATGGACGGGTGTGGTATGTTTGTATTGCTAGTTGTTTGTAAAGCGTGTCCGCGAAACTGATTAGTGCGCGACATAGTAGTGTACACCCGCAGCCAAGAACTCAAAATATGCATTAGAAACTTTTTTTCCGGGACGAGTATAGCTTTGACAAGTATTAGCTTTCCAATAAGCTAAGAAGGCTACCAACAGCATTATTTATTAGTAAGCAGTTAACGTTATAGTAAAGTTTGAGATAGATGGGTATGTAGAAGCTCGCGTAGTTATGCTGAGATTTATTTGAAATATAGATAATTTGGTGGTCAGTGCGTCCACGAGCGGACAACCAGTTGGTCAGGTGGTACTACACGCATGTTGTGAACAAGGTTATGTCGCATAACTGCAGGATTATTCCTCAGTTGAGGGACTGGCCTTTTCAATGCCTGTATAAACCCTGTTATATAATATATATATGTGATTTAGTGTAAGTTCCCTAGCAGGGAATGAGAAAGAGATAACATGAATATCATTCAACCAGTGACTAGTACCACTTAGATAGCAAATATAATCTAATTCCGTGCTAGTACTACTTAAAAGTAAGATAGCAGGTCACACTTATACCAGGACCGGATTGTCAGGACCAGCAATTTTATTTTTTATTTTTTAAAGTTATTGTGCAAGTTTGATTTTTTTTTGTTATATAATTTAAAAGAACATATTAATACTTACACATAAATAAGAAAATAAAAAAAATATTTTCTAATTTAGTGACTCAAATCCAGCCAGGACCAAAAAAATCATTACTAAAACCAGGACAGGGAAAACCGAGACCAAATATTTATTTTAAGTATTATTAACTCAATTTTAAATCTTATTTCATGTAGGAAATACAAGAACACCAAACTAAATGAATAAATAAGATAATAAAGATATGTTTAAAATACTGTTTTTACATGTTATTACGGCTTTTTTGCTTTTTGCTTTTTTACTAAAAACAGGGCTGGTAATGTCAGGACCGGTATGTTTGATATGTTTTGGATTTCTGTTTTAAATCATAAAGCAATGTATATTTTTTAAATAGACTTGTGCTAAAATACATTTTTATTCATGTCATATCAATTCATTAAGGTAGTTGCATTAAAAAAACATGAAAGAAACACATTAAAGCACTTGCTCCTGGTTTTCCGTCTGGTTCTGGTATTAGTATCACCCTGAAATGCCAATTCGGATCTCTGATTTTATCAATTTCCGACCGTAACCAAACAACAGCGCCGCCGTGCGTGGGATAACAGAACAATGTCCAACAATCCTGTATGAACATTCGGATCTCTCTGACTTTATCCATCACATTTTGTTTGCAATTAATTGCCCCACTTGTACCTCTACGAAGGGCAACATCACAGACAGCAGGTAACAGATCACTGCGTATAAAGTATGTTAGCGAGATGAAATATACAAAAAATACTCAACGATAGTGTTCTGAGTGTAAAAAGTCAGTGTGACTAGGCCGGGACTCGATCCCTGGGTCCTCAATTTGTTTATACATCCACCGACTGAGCTACCTAGTCAACGGATGTGTCCTGGACTAGGTGAGCTACAGTTGTTACTGAAAACAGTACAGAGGGTCAGGAATCCTAAAAGCTCATGACGTTCTGAAGTCACTTGCAAATGATATGGTCGAGGTACAAGTCCTAACAAATTTGGTGACTTTTGACGTTACTTGTAAATGTCCTTGCACGTAGAGAACAAATTTGTCAAGTCTCGGATATCTGGTGACGTACTGATGCTGTGGTACGTATCGCTTTGTCGCGTCAAGTTCGGGGAGTATAGGCGTTAGATCAACGTAGTCGCCTTAATCAAATGTTCGTCATTTTATATTTGACTTATTAGTGACCTTGAAAATATGATGTAGACGTTTACCCAAGCTTGTGACGGTTTGGCGCCACTGAGATATTATCTTTTTACATAATTTACAAGTCTCGCGAAGTCTTACGAAACTGATAATATATGGCACGTGACAGGAGCACATTTGAATGAGACGTTCAAATTATGTCCGACTATTTTATCATATAAATTTGTGAGAGTCTGGCATAGCAACTGTTCACACAACCGAGCTGGCTAACCTCCATGACTACGTGGAAAGGTGCTGGACTTACCTCCGATCCGTTTTGACTTGCAGCGTTGATCAGCTGTGACTGGACTGTTCCTTGGTTTGAGTTATAGTGGACAGCTACGTTGCACTGTTGCTGTGACGGTACCACCCCACTTGCCGGTAAGGACGAGGGGTAGCCTGGCTGCTGCCCCGCAGCTATCATATAGTTCGGGGCCGTTATCTCCGACCCGGGGGGTTGAGGCGAGTAAAAGTTCATGCTGCCCACATTGGCTTGCATACTAACCACTTGAGTCTTTGGTAAGAATGAGTATTGACCGATCTGTTGCCTTGCGCCACAGCTGTGACACGTGATGATAGGGACATGGCCTGGTGGGATGGGGATGGATGTAGGGGTACTTGTACCCATCACAGACGGAACATCCACCGTGGTCCCGGCAGTGACGTTTGTATAGGATGTGGTGCCTGTGTTTGCTGACACAGCAACCGTGCTTGGCGGGAAAACTCCCATTTGACCCAAATTTTGGTTCTGCGGCCCTGCCGTTGCACCACTTCCGCCGGTTGCACCAAGCAACGGCATAGATGCTGGCGTGTCTTCATTGTCATTAGCAGAACTATTCCTTGGAGCGCTGATCTGAAGTCCCTGTGCTTCCTCATAGGACGGCGGAGGAGGGAGGGAACCTGATTAAAATGAGCAATAACAATTACAATTCAGGTATTTATTTTTACACATACAAATTTTATAATTTTGTCGTAATTTATTCCCCGTTTTAGGTTAACGCCATAGTTAGAGTCCTGAAATCAACAGAAGCGCAGTATCATTTTCCCAAAACATTTACATTTTTTTTTAAAAATCAGATTTTTTTGAATTTATTTTGAGACTTATAAAACGAACCCTGAAATATTTCATTTGAGCAAAGCTTTGTCGAGCTAAAACCAAGCTAAATTAAATGGGAGATACATAACGTTAGCAATTTCATGCAAGGATACATTGATATAGCAGTGGGGATCGCTGGTCATTGTCTGATGACATAAAATGTTTAAAGTAAATATCTATCACACAATTAGGGACGGATCCCATAGCTGCAGCTTACAGTCAATTTTACGGGTTATCGGATTTCAGAATGGAAGGCTTTTACTTCAAATATTTCGGACTTGAGCAAGGCTTCAACCTGTGCTACATGACATCGTACCTGAGAAGCGGCCTTGCTTTTTTTTGGGAAGAGCCTACGAATTCATGCACAAGTGGCTAAAATTGATAGGTGCAACAGATTTATTTCCTTACTTTCTGGATTGTTTGTAAAAAAAAAAAAAAAAATTAAAATAAAAAATATGATTTTTTATTAATTTGCAAGAGGTGTTACCTGACAGGTATAGGATGACATTTTCACTTATTGACAATTTTATCCATATGTCTAAATAAGCGATGTACGCGTACAGATTCTCAGTACACGTGTTCTAAAATGTCACAGACAATAGCAAAGAACTATGTGTCTAGTGTGTATCCTGGATACCATCAGATACCGTGAAAATAATTTCCCCCGTTAACTTACATACAATTATATATTCTGACACAGTCTGTATCAGACGGATCCCTGGGGTCTTCAAGGACCGCGGGAAAACCCAAGCCTTCCAGTGTCTGGTTCCGGTCCCTATTACACTGACTGTGAATGCATCCTAGATGCATTACTGCGCTGACATATGGCGTAGATGAATAGCTATGAGGTATGTTCTTAGCGAAGAACTTGTGTCGTGCGTACACGATATACACATTGGAAACGTTTACAAACAGCAGACTATACATATACTTCACGTTAAAGCCACTCCTACGTTTCTGCTACATACACAGACAGCCATTGCGATATGACTATTATGTGTGTGTGTTTATACACACACAGACAAACCGAAACAATCCACGTCAATAAATACACTTACTTTGTCTATCCATGGCCACAAGACACACAGGTAGGACTCACACCTGTTGACTAGATGTCTCTCACACCGGTGAAGCACCCGCAGGTTTGGTTTTCATTTTTGAGAGTGCATCCAGGTCGAATCGTCTTCAGGACGGTGATAATCAATTCGACCTTCCTAACTGCTGCTGACGCTGAAGGCAGGGGAGACCACTCTCACATGAAAATTATTGATCGCTTAGAACCGTTTGCGATATGAATAGAAGTCGGTAATATAGGAGTCACTGTGTTAACTTTACACGTATATATATTTTGATGGAATGCCTTACGTTAAATAATCACCGTGATATTGGGTATTTACGTACATCTAAACTCGCTTGTACCGACACATTCGTGTAAACCCCGAGAGAGAGGGAATTCCGTTATCCTAAGAGATATCATTTCATTTAATACAGCGACTGAAGAAACTCAGTTAAATAAAAGACTACACGAGTCTGATGGAAACTCAGCTGTCCAGACACATCAGATTTGGGTTCATCATGGTACAGTGAGTGGGGAATGTATCCTTAAATGTGGTGTGTCCATTAAGGTTCTACAAGCCTCCTAAAAGATTGATGTAGTCACCTACAATGTCAACCCCCTGATAAGTCAAATTCAAAGACCTCAATTAAAATTCGGAACTTAAATATGTAATTTGAATATATTGAACTTGTACATTGGCTATACAAAAAATACATAGCGAGGTTGACGTGGTCGAAAATAAGGCATTAAGGCTGATGTCTTCTTGAAAATAGCTCAGCGGACTTCTAACATATCAATCTCTTTTGCGACCCATCTTAGTGCTGAGAAATAACCCATAATTTAAAGTTTATTTATATACCTAGGTGATGCGGAGCTTCATTTCTCTTTTACTAGCTGTTGAGAGGAATTCCGAACTCAAATAACGATAGATGTTGCCATGCGGAACCACTAAAATCATAGTAAAATCCTCTGGTAATTCATTTTAGTAAGTTATAAATAAGAAAAACAAAGGCTAAGTTACCTTGATCGATATATGAACTTTAGGTGATGTGCCATTTGATAACATTATGTGATGTTATAAATGCGCTAGACATGTTATGAAAATTGAAGCTGAAAAGTACGATAATGTTTATAACAAGTTTATCTTTTTTATAACAACGATAATGTTAAGAAATGACATTTTATATGAAGTTAAAGTCGTTTTGTTGGTGATAGGTCTGTGGTTTTACATATACATACCGGTAAAATATGTTACGCGGACGTTTTACTGTGATTTTTGTACATTCCCATAGCAACAATCATCTACTTGTGAGGCCGGTATGACTCTCCACAGCTTGTTACAGAGAAATTAAGTCCCGCCTGACCTAGGTATATAAATGAACTTCAAATAAATGTCATTTCGTAACATTCAGTAAAATCGCTCAAGAGATAGACATGTTTAAAATCCAGTGAGCAATTTTCATCAAGACATCAGACTTTATGCTTTATTATTGACTACGTTGACCTGGTTAAGTACGTTTGTAATAGCTCATGCACAAGTTTGGTATATCTAAATTACTTAAGCATTGAACTGTTTTTGTATAGTATTGATGATCTATTTGAATGACACAGCTTTCAAAGCTATGTCATTCAAATAGATCATAAAAGCCATACAAAAACCGTTCAATACTTGTATCTACATTTCTCTGCCTTTTATGTTCTTTTTTAACTTACAATTAATATTTAAAATTTAATAAAATTCCCGCCTTATCGACAGTCCACACAAATTCGTTCAATAGTTGAAACAGCGTGTTGTCGCGTGCTAATTGTCAAACAAAAGTAGTACTTTGAAATTTTAACAAACATCTCAATTTTATTCCACAATTTAGTATCAATACAATTGCGTATGATATGTATAGGGTGATTTAATTTTATCAAAAGAAATCTGAGCTGAAAGTTAGATGTTAAATTGTTTCGATTGGATAAATACAGTGAACACCGTGAATCCGACCTTGCCCTCCACGAGGGAGTTATTTTTGGAAATTGAATAAGCAGAGAGAAAAGTTCGAATTTGTGAAGAATCCAGGCGTGAATTTATTTGTCGATTGTATGAGAACCTGACTACAGTCGGTAGATTCTACAACAGCCTCCTTATTTTACATGTCGTCAGAAACTGAGGAAATCGTAACTGAGAGACGCGTGATACTTGCGATGGAGTACAGGGGTTCGTTACAAATGTCTGAAATACACATATGCCCCGTGTACGTTTTAGTGTGCTGTGACTCATATCAGTAGGTATATTGCATATGTGTATTTGAGACATTTGTAACGAACCACTGTTGATCAGTGCAGTGTATCAGACGATATTTCTGATAAATTGCATGAGTGTTCAAATTGTTTCCATTGCCGGCGTTGGTTATTACAACCGATGTGCAGTTTGTAAGATATTGCAGACCTTGGTCTTGTTTTTGTTGTAATAAAAGTATGCCCAGCGATATTTCAATACGCTAAGAATTATGTCTCGCGGTGCATGGTATTTCAAGTCCCATCAACGACACAGCTTTCAAATAGCATATATAGTGACAATGCCATGCAAATGTAATATATATATATATATAAACCGCTTGTTACGGCACAATTTAACCCGGGTGAGAAATCGTGTCGGGTGAGAAATTGGAGTTTGCCGTCTTTCATGATACGATATTTTGGATTCTACGTGTCACTTTCCCTTTGATCTAGCCTTGGCATAACCAACCAATTTGACACGGTTTTACTGATAGTGGAAGCTCCTCCCCTTTACAGAGTACAATACATTTCTCAATTCTCATTCGTCTGCCAATGAAAATGTAACGTTTCCAACTTGTGAACCTCATTGAACCTGTTAACAAGGAATGTCACCGTGGGAAATAACTAAAAGTACAAATATAGAAAGTAGTAATATTTTTTTATTCAGCAAAATTGTTACAAAAACTGAACGAACAGAATTCACCTTTACAGAGTCCGCGAACGAACCTTTTGTTTTCATTTTGTAACATGTAACACGGAATAAGATTATTATAAATTCGTGTTGTGATGGAATGACACGTTACAGTGGAACCTTGTCGTTACATCTGTAGGTTTCATATAAAAATTAATATAATTTTCACATGTAACGACCACATTTTTTTACCATTTCTCCTTCGGGTCCTTACTTCTAACAGGGTCTTTATAACGGGCATTTCCTGGTCAACTTTGACCGCAGATATAAAAAGTTTCCGATACAGTTTTAGTAATACTTTCTAGGTCACTTTCAATCCGTGTATGAGAGATCAGATGCATCGGGTGAAAAAAATACTGGCCTTGGGTTAGGACGCAGTCCGACATGTTGTGATATTTTAGAGAAAATGTCAAACTTTTACTAAAACAATGGTCGCGTGACACTTTATGCAACAAGTCGGTTACATCATAGACCTCGCAATTTGTCAGTTATCGTACTCGAGGGGCGGGGCTTACATCTCTCGCGCTACGCGATTGAGAAGTAGCCCCTCCCTCCCCTCACGTACAACAACTGACATATTGCCCGGTTCTTATGATATAACCAATACTAACTTTGGCAGACAGAAGTAATTTCAGCTTCGTCTGTTGTGCAGGTATTATCACGCCATTTTTCTGTTGCCCCATGGCGATAAACACAATCAAATCCATCGCGACGACTGGGCTGACCTCCGTCCCAGTTTTTGTCGTAGTCATCGATGATAGTGCGATCAGTGACCCACCTGAAGGTGTCTCCCGTCTTTCTGGCTCCTATCCACCATTTAGATAAACCTAAAACAGATCAATTATTTACATTTTTAAACCAAATGTCGTTTGTTTCTTTCTTTCGGGATTTAAGAAACAATATACAAATGATATGAGCAATAAACATAGAAATCGTTTTATTCACAGGAAACAAATAGCGTTTAAGAAATTATAAAACATTTTTCATAAAGATTTTAAGAAAAGTTAAACAATTGTTGGGAAAATTCACTCAATTCATACACTCTAATCCTCGTGGGAAAGAGTTATGATATACTGCAAGTTGTTGACGTGATCAAACCAACCTCGAAACCCCGAACATTAACCTAGCGAGGTATCACTTCTAATACGACAGGCTTCTAATGTGTTTGCCTTATTTTGATAAATCAGAAAAGAAAAGGACGGCCTAATCTGCTAGAATAAAATGTTATACAATAGGTAAGATAGTGTCCCTCTTGGTTCCGCGAGCCTGAGCCGTAGCCGAAAATGGGGATTTGTTTCCTATTGAATTTTTTAAAATTCATGTTAGCGATACAAACCCACAGTAAGGCATACGCTCATCTTGATATGTTGGACCTAATGGACTCATAGGAAAGTCTCTGTTCTAGTTTTTCTCCTGAGGCAGAATATGAACCGATATGTTTTACTCGTGCTTTGCTTTTGTGAAAATATCGGAATCTGTTGTACTCGTTGGACAATGGAAAACCATAAAATATCCTCTATATATTCCCTGTTTCGTCACTTACCGCGAAATCTTAACATCCCTGAGAGGAAATAATCGAGGTTCTGGTTTGTGACGGTCACGAGGTTCGTCCCATGTTTTTTACACCTAGCCTGTTGATTAAATAAGAACATTAAATTTAAATGTCAACTTTTTTCATCTTTCTAAATTTTTAAATAGGTGCTACCTTACTTTGTTGTTTTTTTACATTATAGCTTTTGTATTTAGGCTTTGTTTTGCGAATCTTCGGCAAATGAGAACAATGCTGAATAAGAGGTTGCAAAATGCCTGTAATATCAGTTATAAGTAAATTTTTCAAATGGTGGTATTTATGACTGAAATAACTATCGTACATGGAAAAATATAACTGAGGATACCTGAGCTTCGGTCCAGGACTCGCCATTACCAACTAGGTAATAGCATCGATCCTCGTACACACCTCGGTACCGGTCGGAAGTGTCTGAAATCAAACAGATATTTGTTAACACTTGGGTAAAATATACTTACTTTGAATGCATTGTAATGTTACACGTTGTTAATAAAGACGCTACAAATTCTGAACTCGAACTTCAACTAGCTGAAACTATTGCAAAACATGAATTAAGGAAAGAATTACACGGAGACCTTTGGAAAAGTACAATGAGAATAAAGAAAATATATCCCGGAAGGGTAAGCGACTTCTATTTCAAATCACTTGCAAAATACATAGGGGGGATATTTGATATCCGAATAATAAGTGAACTCTGGAAAGAGTCAAATCACTTAATACTAGCACTGGATTATCTTTAGTTAAGAAAAAAATCAAGAGTTAATGACAAGACCAAGTTAACTTGTCAAATCACTTAAGAGATTAAGACCCCAAAGAACACATTGAAGATTGTGATAGTTAATGGAGAAAAATCCAAAAAACAAAAAATCCAATCGTCAAATTTCTTTAAAGACATAGACCCCAACCCCTATATCGATATTCACACTACTATATTCTCTGCATTCTTGTCTGCATCGAGAGCTGGTTCATAGGGTTTCAAAGATGGGAGACCCCAGAAAAGTAGTGCCAACTTCGGTATTTCTGATATTGCACTATGTATACTATAGTGAAAACATGTCTATGTCGAAAATGTATCTTTGATTAAGTACTCACTGAAGGTTGCATTGCAGTCGTCTATGCGTTGATTACTTTGAGACAAAACCCATTTCTCCATTACCGTAACACGCTTGGTCAGGTCCTGGATTTCCGACAGTTGGTCAGCGGAAGCTTCGCTGCTACAGTGTTGCATCACCAGAGGCCTAACAACAGTATCAGACATATTCAGAAAAAAAAAACCTTTTATCAAGCAGAATGGAACAAACAGATAAATACGTCATCTGGTTCATCTTCAGCTTGACGTTTTTCATCATTTACAAACGGCCAAGCGGGCAATGGGCGGATATGTTCATATAAATTACTTATCTGTACTGTTAGTTAAGACCAGATACGTGAGACACTCTGTGAAGTTTCTTGTAGTGCATGGTAGACGAGCAGTGCGGTCACCTTTTGTGTACCCAACATCTGTAGGGTAGGGTGGGGGACACACTTAGCGGTATGTTGTCATTCATCGTTATCATCTGTAATGTAACCCAACTATCAGTTATGATGTATCCAGGTTTTATCGTGTGACTAACGCAGATAATATATAGAAACGGTAGTTGTTTGAATGAGTCCAAAAACGGAACACTTTTGGGAAAACTCTCAAAAAATAGGCATGCAACGCAAAGAATTATTTTATGTTATTTTCACTCAATGATATTTCATGTTTGTTAATTAGTATATCAGCTTTGTTGGCTGAGGATTGTGGTTACACGGAAAGTTTAAAGATAAAAATAACTACGAGAACAAACCTTTTTGAATTCACTTGCTGTTCGACGGTATTTATTTGGACATCATTTTCATAAGTCTTTTTTTTTTAAAAAGGAATTCTAGTTTGGAAAAGTGATTTAAAAAGAGCATCATTTGACTCAAAATATTTGAACTATGTAAAATTTTCTTTTTTATTGATCGTTTATCGCCCAATATTTGCCAAAATATCAAAGTGTCCCTTTCTAGGCACAGTAACACCTCTTCAGTGACCTATGTGACCCTACTAGAATCTCGCGTTCTATTGATAGATCCACGTGCCGGAAGATGAACGCTTATTGAACTGACCTATACTTTGGGAGGAGCACACTCCGATCATAGCGTACATTTATACAGGGTAGGTATACATTTCACATTTATGATCATATTCAAATGTCTTTTTCTTAATTGATGTTGCTTGTAAGGTTGTATCCTTAATTGATATTGCTTGTAAGGTTGTATCCTTAATTGATGTTGCTTGTAAGGTTGTATCCTTATGTGTTCTATGAGTAAAAAAATAATGAAAGCTACTGAAATCAGCTCGTTTAAAAAAATATATATTTTAATGTTATTTTAATGCTCCGTTGAGATGGTAGGAAGTTTCTTATTTATATGCCCATTATTTTCAAAATCCATATTCTTCTCATAGTTATATTGTTAGTATCTGATTGTTTAATATTGGAAACTCTTGATACCATCCGGAATACTACTTCTTTCTCTCCCTGTGGATTTGTATGATACAGCCTGATCTCTATTTAGATATCTAATAAGTATACTGGGTCAAACTTCAGTCATAGACGGCTTTTATGACAAGACATCAAAATTATTTAGAGAAATCGTTGGTAAAACATTATAACAAGAACAATTTGGTGAAATACCTTATAAAGTTCCTGCTGTATCTAATAAAGTAAATAAGATGTCTGATACAGAGTATAAGATTTGTATATGGTGTATAAATTATATTATTTCATATTTGCAGGTCTGGACTTTGATATGATATCTGAAATAGTCACCTTACAAAAGTTCTAGTCCCAGTATTTAATGTGTGACTGGTAAACATACCAGTACCTAGCAGTTAGTCTTTAGTCGATATAATGGCACCGTAGCTTCAAAACTCCATAAGATTAAATAACATATTAAACTATGCTAATAAAATAGAAGTATCTTTTTTTTTTCAATTTGTTTATTGATAAATTTTAATAAAATGAAAACAACATATGGAGTCTTGGAGGTCATATTTATTCTCTACCGTAATTTTGCTACTAGTATAAATAAGATTGAACTCCGCTGCAAGTTGACAAAACAAACTTAGGTCGGAACTCTAAGGTATCAACTTGTTTTAGAATCATTTATTTCTTGTCGAAAACGATGACGATAACGATAACGTCAACGATACATGTACGTATCTTGATTATAGATTATGTGTCATTCCACAACTTACTGAGTTAAACATGAATTCTTTCCTAACAAATGAACCAAAAGTAGAGGCGGCTTATCTAAAACAGACCATAACGGGCAATGTGAAACTAACTATAACTATTTTGATCGCAATTCCCCCACTTTTAAACGTGTTGCACCCTTTTTCTTAAAAGTATTCATGTAGATGGTTTTTTTTTAGCAAAAATGGACATTACCTTATTCTTATTAAACGATTCAATATAATGGTGAAATAAAAGATCAAACAAAAAACACGGAGACCTTTAAAAAAAAAAAAGGATGGGCAGACGTTATCAGTCTGAGCTAAAATGATTACCTGATATTCGAAAGTATCCTCTGCTCCATGAGAGCATCGTCTACCGTTCTCCGGCGATCAGATGGCAGAGGTTGTCCGTCTGATAATTTGCAAAACGAGAGAAGTACGAACGGGAATATAGTCGAAATGAGCATATTCATTGTAGAAAATTGAGTTCTGCCCCAGCTTGACGCCGGCTGAGCAATGAAATGCATCAGAAGCTGTCCTGCACATATCATGATGGAACGGAAAGGACTAATATGGGTGTGTAAGGAAGGAAGTTAAATCTTGACAAATGTTCATCTTGAGACATCCTAACTGAACATGACCGCGTCTTATGCAAGTATCTCCCGTCATTTTATCACTCGAACCAGTGAAGTGTTTTTAAGTGTTTGGCCACCGCGTAATAACAAGATAACGTTTTGTACAAAACAAAATCAAGTATGTACTTAAACAACATCCAGGAAACAAATTCCCCTCATTGTCGAATGGAAGTTTGTTGTACAAACATTAATGAAATAAGGCGAATTTGACGGTAAAGCAGCCCGTTTATTGGTCCATTTTTTGAAATCTTTACAGCCCATTTCAAATGTCTGAGTCAAAATCTTCGTTATATATTTTATAAAAAAAAGGATTCCTTTGACGACGGTAGTTGAGAAATTTGCAAAAAGAGATCTATATTTCAATAATATTACAACTTAATCACCGTTTGTTACCGTCCTAAAGAAAACACGGCCATGACAATGATCAATCTGAATCTATGAAGTATAAAACAAAATGCAAACATACCCAGGTCTGCCACTGGAATCCTATTAATATGGGTGACGTTTTAAATGTTAATTGATGACTGGTTTCCGAGGTATTATTTTATAACAGAATACAGAAGAAAAACCCCTATGCCAAAGGGTCACACATTAGTCGCCCCTTACTTAAACATCAAGTAACTAAATACAGCAAGGGATTTATTTCATAATGTTTCGATCCTGCGAGGACAACACAGGCGTGATCCATGTATATATTAGTTAGGAGCGGCTACAACAGTCCCCTGGCTGCGATTAAGACGTTTGTAACAAATAAGGTCGTATTGCTGTAGGGAAATACAGTCTTTGTTTCCCCGAGATTGACCACTTTGACGAGGGCAAAGTCCGAGTGAATCATTCATCGATGAGAAACAAAAATCGTGTTTCTCAACCACAATCACAAAACTATTTTATCATGTCGAAATAAAATTACAGCCGTAGTAATGATGATCAGGTTGATTCGCAATTGTTGTCGTCTTCTTAAGTCACTCTGAACTTGGTTTATGTGGTTCTTACGCATATTTTCTAAAGAGGCTCCGAATAACGGAAATATGACAGAGGAAACTCGAGCAAGCGAGGCCGACACGATGTTTTATTATGACGAGCTTGTCCGTTTGCAGCTAGAGCCAGCTAAGGGTATTCCATATTTAGTACAAACGCTATGGACATGATGCGTTTCTCTCCTTAGATTATGTTGGTATCCTTATTTTTAATCTTACAGTTTGGATTTTGTCATGGTGTATTTTTGAGATGGTATTTTTTGTTTCCTGATGCAAGAAACATCATATATTGTTATTTGCCAATTATTGTATTAAGGAATGCATGCAATATATTCTCAAATAAATCTCCTTCTGTGAAAACAACGTTTTTAAAGACAATTATGCATTGCTTGTACGGTTAGTAACGTAGGAATTGATAGTATGGCGACAGCTAGCGTTTTGTCGTCTTTTTGTTTATGGATTGTTCTACATTATATAACAATTTTGGTTGAATAACTATCCGAAAAATGATACAAACAGAGAAATCAACTCTACTTACCGGATGTTTACGTTCAGCACGTTTCTCACAACCGCAATTTCGTATTGATATTTTTCATGCCGACACTTTGAGATACGCTTGATATTGATCAGATTAGACAAGGTGTCTAAAAAAACTGATACAAGTAGTTTCCTTGTAAGAAATGGGATTTCATGTAATATGTTGGACTGTCGCCTTCTTGTCCTTGAGTAATATAAATAATCTATGTCCTTGAGTATTATAAATATTCTATGTCCTTGAGTAATATAAATATTCTATGTCCTTGATTAATATACATATTCTATGTCCTTGGGTAATATAAATATTCATGTCCTTGAGTTATATCAATATTCTATGTCCTTGAGTAATATAAATATTCTATGTCCTTGAGTAATATAAATATTCTATGTCCTTGAGTAATATAAATATTCATGTCCTTGAGTAATATAAATATTCTATGTCCTTGAGTAATATAAATATTCTTTGTCCTTGAGTAATATCAATATTCTATGTCCTTGAATAATATAAATATTCTATGTCCTTGATTAATATACATATTCTATGTCCTTGAGTAATATAAATATTCTATGTCCTTGAGTAATATAAATATTCTTTGTCCCGGAGTAATATAAATATTCTATGTCCTTGAGTAATATGCATATTCTATGTCTTTGAGTAATATAAATAATCTATGTCCTTGAGTAATATAAATATTCTATGTCCTTGAGTAATATAAATAATCCATGTCCTTGAGTAATATAAATATTCTATGTCCTTGAGTAATATAAATATTCTATGTCCTTGAGTCATCTACATATTCTATGTCCTTGAGTAATATAAATATTCTATGTCCTTGAGTAATATACATATTCATGTCCTTGAGTAATATAAATATTCTATGTCCTTGAGTAATATGGAGATCGATGTAATCCTTATTAGTGTGCCTTGTTGCCTTGTCATTACTCGGGTCCTGCTTTGAGCACGTGGCACTACATTGGCCTAGATTTTATTGGTTGGTGTCGTCGGTGAAGCAGGGGACACATACTCTTCAGGAACGCATGGTCATTTTCTCTTTTCACGTTTTCAATGGTCTCCATGAATATATTTCATTTGTTCTAATTTTGCACTACTTTTATCAATTTTGATGTCGGATATTGGTCATTTGGTACTTCAGCATTCTTTGGTTTATCCAATGGGTTAGATAGGACGAGATGTTGAAATCGTAAAGGGTTAGTTGGCACAGATCTCACTCTACCAATTTAAAAACCATCCTCGATAGCCAGGGGTTTAAAGACTGGTATTCTTATATATCATTAAAATATGATTCGGTATTTCTAACGTTACTTATTGTATTTTCTTTTTAATATAGTGCCAAACTATTTCTATTTGGTACAATCATGCAAGATATATTTGTAATATATACTATGGTGTATAGGATGACTTGACACACGTTAGCTATTAACTCAATCAAATGCACAGTAAATGTTTGATATTTAGATAGACGTTTGTATTATGCATACACTAGACATGTCTTTAACATAGATTAGAAATACCTGTCAGCAGCTCAGATATAAACAGACGAGGTGGCCGAGTGGTTAAGGCGATGGACTGCTAATCCATTGGGGTCTCCCCGCGTGGGTTCGAATCCCATCCTCGTCGTTAATTGTTATTTTTCATTAATATACTTTTTTTTAGCATATATTACGCATGCATCCCTAGTACGTTATTATAAGTTATTTTGTGAGTTTGTTTTACTTTTAATATCACACACTAAGAGGCATATACAAAATGTTGTAACCACTTTGTCGTCCGTTTGTATATACATGCGTCCATAGTAAAACGCTTCTGTACAACGTATCTCCTGAACATATTTAGTTTATATACACCATAAAAAAAAAAAAAAAATTATTGGTCTTCGGGTAAGGCGAAAAGGTCAAACACCACGAGCAAAGCATCCTCTATAAAAAAACCTCATGTACTTGATATCTCATCAACCACAAAATACATTGAGCTTATATTTACAAAATAGTATGGTAAAATCAAGTTTTATACCTGTTTTTATTTTGGTGGTCATCGGTCAAGAATTAAAAATCCAAGACCACGGACAAAGATCACACTTTATACTTTGAAAGCAAATAGCTAGTGACATTACTTGGATTCGACATATATTTACATGGCGGGTGACGTCGATGAAGCAGAAGACGCTTTCCCTGCCGGAACATCTGGTCTTATTCTCCTTGTGTATTTTCAATGTCTCCACGTAAATCTTTCCTTTGTTCACATTTTGCCATAGTTTTATCGTTTAAGTTGTAATTATGGTTTTGTTGACGCTTCGGTATTCCCTTGTTGTTGCGGTGTAAACAAACGAGTCCACTTACTTCAGTCTCTTGTAGACCACCTCCCTATGGGTGGGGGTCGGAATAGGGAAAGGGGAGGTATATCTATGTCAGCCTTTGTTCACGTTGCCTTTATTTACAATTAATTTACTCAATGTCAGATTGAATGGAAAGATTTATTTCATACAAATATGTTTTACCAATAGACGAGGTGGCCGAGTGGTTAAGGCGATGGACTGCTAATCCATTGGGGTCTCCCCGCGTGGGTTCGAATCCCATCCTCGTCGTTTAAATTATCTTTTATCATTTTTTCCCCAACATTGTTAATGCAGAAAGTCAAACAAAGGAGCCATTTAGTACCCCATATGACTGTTGACCATTAAGTACACCATATGACTTGACCATTTAGTACACATCACAATAGGAACGTACGACAGAAATCGTCTGGAAGTACTAACAGACGGGTTTTCCGCACGTTTTGTATACGAAATGTAGTTGAAATGACGACGTAAGAGTTGATACAATTTTAATTTTGAAATCTAATTATAGATAACTTTCGACTTGACGGCGGGATATCATGGGGTTTCCAAATTTTTCCGATGTGTTCCGTACAGAGTCTAGAACCTAACTGCCTTACAAAACATCAAATCATAATTAAATACGTTCAATGAAGATAATTATCTGAGTTTTGAGCGACGGGTGACACTAAGTGTAGGAACAGTTACCTGTGCTCAGTGTCCACAAGGTAAAGGCTATTACACTAAATATGTTGTGTAATCTGATGGACAATGGTAATGATTCATTCTAAGAAAGTAAATATAAACATGTGCTTAGGGATATAAATCTTCGCACGTGAGTCTTATCTTAAATATCACAAAGGGTATAGATATTGACGTAGATAATTACAATTAACGATCATTTAACATGTCTATATTCAAACTCTGTCTAAATGTCATATAAACTGGTTTTGTGTTAAGTCAAATTTGAGTTACTATATATGAACGATTCGAAATATAAATAGAAAGTAAGATTAAAGTTTTTCATACTTAAGCAGCTTTTTTCAGTACCTCAGCCCTATTTCACTTATTTATCACAAAATTTCAATGTGAAGTACGTTGAGAAATGTCAGTATAACGCATATGTTTGAAAAGCCTTATCAGTAGTATAACCCCAGAGTTCACTTACTGCTATCTATATAAACACACGATGCAACACAACATGCTACTAAGCTTATACAAGACAAATTTTGACTAGAACATGTCACAAATACTATCAAGAGTTCGTTTGTGTCCGTTGTAACAATTACTTAAAGCTTTTAATCACTTAACCAATGTTCCAATGTGTTTTTTCTACATGGTGTAATGCGAGTTTACTCGATTCACAAGATTGTACATGTTCAACGCTGCTACCATATCTGGAACAGAGTGTAGTTGTATAGGTATACCAAAAATGGTTACTTTTTCGTCGCTCAATGGTAACTGAATCACTACCTGGCCCATCTTTCTGTTGGAAGACCAGCATTGTAGATATCTATAATCCATTTGGTCACTAGACCATCCATTTCCTAGAAGCACATCAGTCACAATATTGACCCAGTGTTTCACATCTTAAGACTTTCTTGTACAGAAAATATCTTTCTTTTAAGGAATGTTTTCGTATGGTTTAAATATCCATTTTCCAATTTACATTACAAAATCCATATTACCAATGAATTCCCGCTATATGGTATGCTTTGTGGATAATTTTCTGGATACTCATAGCCAGTCTATCATTCCATAGGACTTTTGGATTTTGAATTCCATGTCTAAATATCCCAGAACGTTCCTAGACACAATTCTAAAAGTAGGGATCGAAATCTGGTTGTTCGTTGTAATTAAGACTACCACGTGGTTTCCATACTTTATGCAATGATTTGATCCAAAGTCTAACCCATTAATTTGATCCAGAGTGTAGCCCATTGATTTGATCCGAAGTCTAACCCAATGATTTGATCCAAAGTCTTACCCATTGATTTGATCCAAAGTCTTATCCATTGATTTGATCCAAAGTCTAACCCAATGATTTGATCCATGATCCAGAGTCTAACCCAATGATTTGATCTAAAGTCTAACAAATGATTTGATCCAAAGTCTAACCCTTTGATTTCATCAAAAGTCTAACCCTTTGATTTCATCAAAAGTCTAACCCTTTGATTTCATCAAAAGTCTAACCCTTTGATTTCATCAAAAGTCTAACCCTTTGATTTCATCAAAAGTCTAACCCTTTGATTTCATCAAAAGTCTTACACATTGTTTTGAGTTTCCCTATTGAATTACAGCAAATGTTCTATATATTGAGTTTTTTTGTGGTTTTAAAATGAGTTTGGTTTTAGATGTTGTGTTGCATGCAAAATGTTCAGTAGAGGTGATCCAAGACGTTTCCGTTAATGCTTATCAATTGTATAATTGAAAAACCGACCACTGTGGTGCGTTTTGAAAGATTCTTGTACACAACCCTGGTTTAGTTCTCCTCTACTGTCTGCTCATGTTTTTCTTATCCTTTTATGTCTAATATTTCAAATCCATTGATTGTGCTCTGGAAACACACAGCTTTTCTACAGCCTAAGTGTAAGCGCCTACTTCAGGATTGTACATGTAAGCTAGTTTGATCCTTTGATGTACATCAAAGATTATATCAAAGAATCGCGTGAAAGCGTCTTGCAAAGTTTTCCGGCTTAAATTAGGGTGTTGCTCCTCTGTAATCGTCACAGGACAGATAACAGCCTAACGATTGGTTAGCTTTTTTATTCCCGAAACCAATAAAATAGTTAACCGCATTCCTTGCATTTTGTCATGACTTATTCCGTGGAGCTATAGAGAGCGGTACTCGAAGATGTTCGTATCATTCGTATCATTTCTAAGCTCTCTTTACGTTATGATAGATATTGCCTTTTCTCCTGCCAAAGCGTCAGCAATTGTTTTGTTTAAATGTTTAGCATGCCCTTATTATTTTCCTGCTGTATATTTTCAGTCCCTGGTACTATTATTTCTGGAGTAAACCCATCATCTACCTCATCATTCTCCTATCCAGACCTCCATTTTTACCTTGAAGGTGACTTTGGAATAGGAGTCAGCCATTTTGTAACAATATAGGCCGATTATCTATCCATCTAGTGGCGACCAGGTCCGTTATGGCTGACATAGAGATATGAACGAGAGTGTGAACTCCCCAAACCAGACAGAGGTAACTGACATTGCCATATGGTACATCTAGCATTGCTGTTTTGGTAGGGGAAATTACATTAGAAATTAGATTAAATTGCCTAATTATATATGAACAAAGGAGTGGTACGGGGTCATGAATAGTTAATAAGATATGTACTTCGAGATTTGATAAAACGAACTTGCATGGGCAATTTGAGAGAGGGCTCCAAAAGACCGGAGAGAGAGAGTCTGCTCCAGTAGTGGGCAGGATAAGAATGTCGCGGCGTCAATGCGAAGTGAATAAAATACTAAGTCGACATGTGTTGTCCGTGTATTGTGTGACACTTGGTAGGATTTATAGGTGCCCGTGACCAGGATCACGAACGGGTCAGGATAGTAAACCATAGTTAAGGACTGTCAAATGTTAACCATCGAGGAAGCACACGCTAGAAGAAGTGTTAGGGTCCTTTCAACGATATGATGAATAGAGAGTACCAGAGAACTCGTCTGATGAGACTGATGATGATCTGTGAAACGGCATAATTGTCAGGTAAGTGGCTATGGGGATCTGACCACTTATTGCAAAATGGCGTAACCGAATGTGGGAATGTTAATAGATAAATTGACAGCCCAATCAACAGGACTCATAATGCCAAAGCAAAAACAGAATGAAAGTGTTCAGATTTTAGAGATTGTTAGCTCTGGCTGCAGAGGCCTTTGTTGACAAGTCGGCAATGCAGCTGTTGAGTGGCAGCGGATAGTTTAATTTGTTGGTGGATTGCGTCAGACGTTGGCGCTGGAGCGGTGCCAATGGATATCGGGCACAACCGAGCGGCCCCAAGGTGTTCCTATTGTGGCAAAATGGGTCTTGTAAACAGAGACTGTAGAAGGAAAGGCAGAGCAGGGAAAGAAAGGAAAGAGCCAATTCAATATCCAAGGGGAATTGAGTGTTGGTTTTGAGGAAAACGAGGACATATTCAGAGCGAATGTCGCCAAAATAGGCAGCGACTAAAATGAATGTCTCTTCTCGGAGCAAAACCGCTGGACAGAGTAACGTTTACAAAATTCAGTTGTCGGCCCTAGGAATATCGGGGTATAACTGTACAGTAGAATATATACTAGGGACGGAAAACGCCTGTGCAGATTTGTTATCTAGGTCTCAAATGAAAAATAGACTGAGAGAACTGACGGACGAGAAGGACATATGTCCCGATGTTACAGATAAAACATATGAGATGGGTGTTCTGAATTCTAATAATTTCACCCCAAGGTATTTTGCTAGTTGCCAAATACCGCATGATCAAACCCCAGATAAGGGAATTCCGACATGGCCAGATCTAGATATGAAATCAGAACAATCAAAAGATACCACTATTGTAGAGTTAGTAGCTGCATTGGAAGAAAACAAGGCTCGGAATGCCATTCAGAGAAAATACCTGTTAGGTGAGGACATGGTATATTACATCACAAACCCTGACACTGAACCTAACATCAGACTTTATGTACCTGCACACTTTACCATCGAGGCAGTCACAAAATGTAACGATGAAAATGGACATATGGGTATTGACAAAACTTTTGAGACAATCACACAGAATTGTTTTTGACCAAATTTATATAAACGCCTGTATCAGTACATTTATAATTGTATCTCATGTCAACAACGCCGTCTACAAAACCAGAAACCACCATTAAAAGAAACTGATATACCACCAGTCCCATTTGCTGAGGAAGGACTCGACCTGTCAGGTCCTTATCCTAGATCATTATCCGGAAATAAAAACATTGTCAGCTTTGTGGTTTGGTACGGTGGTTGGCCTGAAGGTTTTGCTGTTCCTGACAAATGTGCAGCGAATATAGCACACCTTCTGATAGAGGAAATATTTCCGAGGTAGGGGCGCCATTACAGATATTAACCGACAGTGGGACAGCGAATAAGAATAGGGTTATATAAGTCATGTTACTACTTCATTTTACCATCCTCAGAGTAATGCGAAGGTTAAAAGGTTTCATCGAACTTAACATTTACACTTTACGCTTTCTATCTAAGAAACTAGCCAATGACACGACAGCTTGGGACGTGTACTTGAATGAAATTCTCTCAGCTGTACGTTTTAACATAGACGAATCATCAAAAGTTCCCCCGTTTTTCTTAATGTACAACCGTGATGTGGTTTTACCGGTTGACAATTTATTGCGACCTCGACGTAAATATGTCGGGGAGGAAACGCCAAATTGCACTAGAACAACAACATCAATCGTTTATGTTGGTTCATCAAAATCTTAAGAAAGCTAAGAAACAACAGGATCGATATGCCGATGGAAAGAGTAAACCAATAGAATTGCAGGTGGGGGACCCTGTTTATTGTCGCAAGCATATAAGGAAAAATAAACTAGAAAATAAGTGGAAACCGTATTATAGGGTAATTTCACAGACGTCGCCTGTACGTTTTATGATAAAGAATCAACTCGATGGAACTGTCACTAAAGCATATGCCGAACATCTTAGACTCGCTAAAGTAGATGACTGTGAGATCCCAACCGCAAATAAAGGAAGGCAATTATTAAGAAATGCTGTTTTCGTAGTACCGTCAGAAAATAGTGATGATACTGACTCTGAAAGCGCAAATTCTGACACCCATTAGCCAATTTAGCACGCTGATTTCATAGGGATCGGTCGTCGTCGTCATCCTCCTCCTCTGAATTAACGAAACGTTGGAAACAAAAGCAAAACCGTCAAGCCCAGCATTCAGATAATGACACCTCTGGCTCAGAATCAACTGAGGAGGAACAGTCTGATAAGGACCCGTATCATGACGGGGAGGATACTGACTCCATGCGAATACATATGCTTTTCAGTATCGAATATGATATTCCAACAGATACCTGGTGTAGTCACAACACCACCATGATCAGCTTAAGCTTTTACGGGTTAGACGCTTTAAGTAACTAATACTATGTTAGCTGCAATAAGGTAAAAAAAATGCGTTTACTGTCAAAATGTCATTAGTGTTGTGTTACCTGTCAACAGGTAAATAGTGCTGTGTTACCTGTCAACAGGTAACTAGAGTTGTATTTACTCTCATAAGGTAACTATGGTGGTGTTAAATGTCAACAGTTAATTAGATTTGTGTTACCTGTCAACAGGTAATAAGAGTTGTGTTATCTGTCAACAGATAATTAGGGTTGTGTTACCTGTCAACAGGTTATATAGCTTGTGTGACCTGTCATCATGTTACTAGTGCTGTTTTCACTGTCATCAGATAACCATCCTCGATATTCCAGTGGTTATTCTTACTTTGCTCTCTGAACCCTTGGGAAATGTCATAGCAAATATTCGAAGTTTCAGTGTGCACCACTTGTGGATGAGACGAGAAGACTAGTCTGATCCTTTGATCTACATAAAAAATATATCTATCTATCAGCCCGGTGATTGGTTAGGCTATTTTTACCTGATACCAATCAAGTAGAGTGTGAAGTGAGCGTAACGCCGGGAATACCGAGGATGTCAGATAACTAGTGCTGTGTTAACCGTCGTGAGTGAACCATCCTCGACACTGCAAGGGTTACGCTCACGTTCGCTACTTGCACCCATGGAATATGTTATAGCAATATGACAATTGCAGGCACGCGACTAGCTATTTGATTGGTCTCAAGTAAATAAAACCTGGCAAATCGCTAGGCTATTACAGAGGAGCGACACCCGACTTCATAGCCAGTCAATTTTACCGTTACGTCACCGCGATATTCTGTTGATGCACATCAAAGGGTCAGAATAGTCTTCTCGTCTAACTAAGGTGGTGCCAACTGATTAGTAAACTAGTGTTAAAATAATACTATCAACCACAAAAAGGCTACATCTTGGAGATGTTTTGTCAATGCGATATTTTGATACATGATCGGGTGTCCAACAGTCATGCATAGTTTCCGAATGAATCGGGGACAGTTATCATAGAAAAATTGGAATAATATATAGTAATACTACCGGCTCTGGTGATAGGGTAATAAATCTGTTTGCGCTCTGCAGTCTGAACTCAGCAGTAAATGTTTTACTAAAAGTATAGCAGCCTAAACCGAAGAAAAAAAGAAAACAAAGTTGCGGAAGTTTGTACACAATTTTGAATTTTACGAATATCCATTGTTAAGAAATGTTCACTTTTAACGACTGTTTGTTCCGTCAAATGCGTAATTAATGTAAAGAGAACACAGCACGTTATACAGAAAACAATTTGCTTTTAATTTACGTCACAGTTGTATTCCTGGTCATGGTAATCATCATCTTGATGCTGTGTGGTTATAATTCGTACATAAAACCGTTGGCGAAGAGCAGGATTGGCAATAAATAGACCATTTGATGAGATTACTGTTTACCTTAATACGAGAATGACGGTATTAAACTGAGCGAATTATTTGAATTCGTGTTTGTCTCTCAGGTAATAACAGAATCATATTTCACGGAAAATAGACATGCTGTACCGTATTACAACTGGTATATATCGTATCACATTTGCAGGCGCGTGATCAGATGTCTGCAATCTAATTTAGAATATTGGCCTATAAATCTGAGCTCTAAATGTCGCTGATAATTGTTTTGGTAATATAATATGGAAAGGACATAGTACCAGGTATTTTATCCCCTCGCAACGTAGGATTCCAGCCGTACGTATGGACGTTTGTTACTCTTTGTCATCGCTCATAGCGACTTCATTTCTCAACGGAATTTCATGAAACTTCATACAAGTTTCACTCCATATGTCTTTTATTTTCATTATATTTTATTTTGTCCAGTTTTTTTAGGAAGATCGGATTTTTTTAATGTAATATTTGTGTTTCCAAATATCCTTTGATTTTTGATTTTTTTATTTTTTTTTGACCGAACGTCGTTTTAGCATAACCTGCCAACCTTGAAGAGAGAGCTTACAGAACTGTGGAATATTTTGTAATTCTAGTGATTTTGTGGTGTTACATTTACACAAAAAGAAATTTTGAGAGAAGGTAGAATCATATTTTTTAAGCAAGTATTTCCCCAACGCATTCCAGCATTGTAGTTCTGAGTGAATGATCTTGTATATATTCTTAATACCCTTTAACGTCTCCATTGAGTCAAGATCAATCATATTTAGTCCACCAATTTTGATTTCTCTATAACATGTTTCTTTTGCAACTTCATTTACATTAGAGTTCCATAAATATGTGTAAATTATCTTATTTATGGTGATTTAATGTTTCTGTGGTATGATTGTCTGTGATACTTCATAGTTGATAGTTGAGAGTATTAATGATTTTATTATAAAATAAAAATCCTTGAAGTGAAAGATTTCGTTTTTTCCAACAATGTATGGTTGGCTCAATTTTTCTTTTTTTTTCTTCCCAAATTTCATCCAAGTTTATTCCATAAGCATGCGTTATCCCAAGAGCCTTTATTCGCTCTACCCAAGTAATTTCCTTAAAGTTAGGAGGTCTCTGTTTCCATGTACCTATGTACATACCTTTTGTTTTTTTCTTATTTATTTTGGCACCAGATGCCTTTTCGTATTGGTTTAAAACTTTAAAGATTAAAGGAATAGATTTCTCATTACCAGCAAATAATTGTGAGTCGTCGGCAAGCATATTGATTTGGATCAATTCAATTTCATTTTTTTTAAATTTTTACTATACGGAATATCAATTCCTTTTATTGTTACATTTTTCCTAATAGAACATGTCATGGGTTCAGCTTGGAGGATATAAATCAACGGTGATATCGGGCACCCTTGTGTTACGGAACGTGATAACTTAAATGGTTTTGAAATAAAGCCATTTGTAAGGATGTGACTAGATGATTGCTTATATGTCATTTTTATCCATTCTATAATTACTTTCCCAAATCCAAATTTTTTAAGACACATTTCTACCCATTCCCATTCCACCCGATCAAATACCATTTGTTGATCTAAATAAATAATACTTCCGCCTTTATTTTCTTCATCGGAGTACTCGATAATATCTTGGAGTAAACGAATCCTGTCTTCTATGTTTCTTCCCTTTACAAATCCCTTCTGGTCGCTATGAATAATATTTGGAAGTTCCTTTTAAATGCGTTCTGCAAGAATTTTTGTATTAATTTTGTAACTGTATTTAGGAGAGTGATTGGGCGCCAATTTTGTATGTGCTCCCTTTCTCCCTGTTTGTACAAAAGGGTTACCAAACCCTTGTATTGAGATGGGCATAGCTCTTTTGTTTGGAATATATCTATTATGACATTAGTAAATTGGTGCTTTATTAAATTCCAGTAGGTTTGTTAAAACTCTGCAATAATACCATCCATACCAGGTGACCGATTGGTTTTCAAATTACTAATGGACGAATAAATTTCATTTTCAGTAGGCAATTTCTAAACGTCAGTTCTTACCTCATTTGCAACAATTGCCTCTACATTCTGTAGTAGATTATTTGCTTCATCAACATCTATTCCTTCAGTAGTAACAAGAGATCCCAGAGGGATCTTGGCGCCCACCTTTGTACCATCTTCATTAGTTCTTTGTCAGTTCGATCTTTTCTCTTCTTTCCTCTTATCTGTTTGATCGAGTCATGTTAACAGTAAATGCACTTTGAGGTAACTTTTGATCTAAACTTAATACTGATGTGTATGAAAGCCAACCTTCAAAGTGAGTTTGTCATTTCACATATTTACTAGTACAGTACTTAATGTGAAAGAAATAGAATCGATCATTGCAATATGAGAAAGATCTGTTTAGTTCTTCTTTTAATCCATTTTGTTTTTATGATCAGTCTCAAAATATAACATACACAACGAGGGATCAAGGGGAACCTACATTTAAAATTTGAGAAAGATCCCTCCCGTACTTCCTGAGAAATAGCGATAACAAACTTTCACTATCAAAATCCAAGATGGCTGCCTGTCGGCCATGTTGTTTATCCGATCAGTCTCTAAAATTGCCCTGCACAGCTAGGACCAAGGGGAACCTACATATAAAATTTAAGAAAGATCCCTCTAGTTCTTCCGGAGAAATAGCGGTAACAAACCCACACTATCAAAATCCAAGATGGCTACCTGTCGGCCATGTTGTTTATCCGATCAATCTCAAAAGTTGCCCTGCACAGCTAAGGACCAAGGGGAACCTACATATAAAATTTGAGAAAGATCCCTCTGGTACTGCCTGAGGAATAGCGATAACAAACTTTCACTTTCAAAATCAAAGATGGCTGCCTGTCGGCCATGTTGTTTATCCGATCAGTCTCAAAAGTTGCCCTGCACAGCTAAGGACCAAGGGGAACCTACATATAAAACTTGAGAAAGATCCCTCCAGTACTTCCTGAGAAATAGCGATAACAAACTTTCACTATCAAAATCCAAGATGGCTGCCTGTCGGCCATGTTGTTTATCCGATCAGTCTCAAAAGTTGCCCTGCACAGCTAAGGATCAAGGGGAACCTGCATATAAAATTTGAGAAAGATCCCTCTGGTACTTCTTGAGAAATACTGATAACAAGAATTGTTTACGGACGGACGACGGACGGACGACTGACCACGGACGCAGGGTGATTTGAATAGCCCACCATCAGATGATGGTGGGCTAAATAGATTACTATAAAACTTTACTTGTTCCTTAGGTATATCGTTTATATTATTTGTATAGCTTCTGTCTTCACATTTAATTGAGACCAAAAGTTTGTTCAACGCTCTACATTTTTCAAGACCTAGAAAATAACTAGTGGATTTCTCACCTTCTTCATACCATTTTATCCTACTTCTTACCTTTGCAGCGTTTGCCTTATTTTCATAGTACGAGCTGATTTGATTTTCTAGTTGTTTTATAGTTTCAGGATTACCATCAGTATTTTTTTACTCTTTTTCAAGATATTCATTTTTTTTTATTTTTAGCATTAAGTAGTTTACTTACAAATATACATTTATCTGTTATTTTTGTCTTAGTAATTGCCCACCATTCCTGAAGTGATTCAAAATGATTAATTCTGTTTTTCCATTCATTCTAGAATTTGGTAAATATTTCTTTGAATATATAATTGTTTATGACGTTTCTATTCATTTTCCAGTATCCTGGACCTCTGTTAATTTTTGACATACTCATTTTTATACAAGGCACGCCATAGTGGTCACCTTTTGTATAAGGACAGAACTCCATATCTGTTTAAGTAACTTTACTGTCTAAAGAAGTAGAAATTAAAATGCAACTCCTCTAGAAGAGGATGTACCTCTTGAGAAAACACATTCTCCATTCCACTCTCTTTTCCATTGAAGCATAGTACTTTCATCACCACAATGAATTTCTTGGCAAAATATTATATTGAATTTTCCGAAACGAATAAAATAAATTTCTTCGTTTTCCAGAATTATTCAGACCATTAACATTAATATATTGAAAGAGCCATAGAAGTTCATTGGAAAAGTAATGTTCTCAACACCTCATCATGTTTCAAATGAATGCTTACCACATCGAACCTGTTTGGCATCTGGAGGGTTGTCCAATGAAGTGTCACTACGATTTCGTTTGTTACTTTGTTCTAAAATTCCCTTATAGGATGCCACAGTCATGTCTGCTCCCTGAAAACTAATGTGAACCCCCTGAGTGTCATTCATGTCATAGAGCCTTTTGATGGGGACATCCTTATAAAGGAATGGTTTGTCTATTTCTAAGTAGCTCACTCGCTCTACATTTTTACACTATTTCTGCATAAATGTGTTCACTGATTTTGAATATGCTTGGACTGTCCTCTCCGTGGTAGTATACCGGAAATGTACACATGTGCGTTTGGAAAAAAATACTGTCCACAGCTTTTGTAAATGTTATTTCCACAGTTTCTGCATCACCTTTATTTCCTGACACGTCGTTGGTGCCGAGGATTAGTTTGTAGTATGACAATACATTGAATAAGTTCGCGTTTCGGGTTTACACGTTGAAGGTCAAGGTCACTGTCATTATTTTTTAGAAAAACTTTGTCATCGAACTACCGACTTCATTCCTCAACAAAATTTCATAAAACTTGATACAAGTGTTTGATATGGCAATGCCTTGAACAAGTTCGCGTTTCAGGTTACTGTGTTAAAGGTCAAGGTCACTTTTACTTCTTTTTTTTAAATTATCATTGCTCTTTCGACTTCATTCCTGAATGCGATTTCATGAAACTTCACACAAATTTATGGTATGGCAATGCCTTGAATAAATTCGCGTTTCAGGTTACTGCGTTAAAGGTCAAGGTCACTTTTACTATATTTAGAAAAAACTAATGTCATCGCTCTAGCGATTTCATTTCCTCTTACATAAATCACAACGTGTGAATGCGAAGGGATGTGTATCGCTTGTGATGCCTTGTTATATATGAAAATTAAGAAAGTAATACACAAATCGGAAAACTGAGCAAAAATCCAGATTTAACAGTACATTAATAAATAAGTAAAACGATAAACCAATCAATAAATGTATCATGATGATAGCAGTGATAACAATGAAAGATCATATATGGATGTAATAGTTTGTTTATGTAAATAATATATGTTGATAATAAACAGACACTGGACAAACTCATATATTTGATTCTTTGCGTTAAATGTATGTTTCCCGAATCTGTATATATTATCTGTAGATAGTGAACGAAAGTTGTATGTTGAACGAAAGCCCTCCTATGTTGAACGAAAGCCCTCCTATGTTGAACGAAAGCCCTCCTATGTTGAACGAAAGCCCTCCTATGTTGAACGAAAGCCCTCCTATGTTGAACGAAAGCCCTCCTATGTTGAACGAAAGCCCTCCTATGTTGAACGAAAGCCCTCCTATGTTGAACGAAAGCCCTCCTATGTTGAACGAAAGCCCTCCTATGTTGAACGAAAGCCCTCCTATGTTGAACGAAAGCCCTCCTATGTTGAACGAAAGCCCTCCTATGTTGAACGAAAGCCCTCCTATGTTGAGGACATGTTATGGTAACGGTGATTATAATGTCTGGGTGTTTAAAACCCCAATATCACGTTAAAAATTGATGCAGTGCGTCAAGACATCGACCAATCAGCATAAGCTACGCAGTGATAGCTAAGGTGTGGTAGCTATTTAATACGTAGCTGTACATACAGGGATACACCAGATCACAGGTAGACAGACTTTCTGTTCTATTCATCATCATGACATCCTCAAAACTGTAAGTATTTACAACCAAATCTGTGTTATGTAAAGGACTCGAGACTTTTTAACCAAAGACAAATGTTATATTACCTTGGTTATTGTTTTTAATTAATGTTTGAAACAAAGCACAGAGGGAATCCGAGATGAAACACTAAGATTTGTTTTTCAAGGTAAGTTTTACCACTGCACCAGCTATAATAAGCTGTCCACTACAGGAACTGTACTTAAACAAATGCTTCAGGATGGAGTTAATGTTAATGTTTTACCTTGATTATACTATTCAACTCTTTTAAACAAAACCAATTAATAAACTGGCCAAAATAACAATTTTACTTAACATTGTGATACCTGGACTTTCTTTCAAATGCAATGCGATCTTATCATATGAGGTCTAAGTTTACAGTCTGAATATATCAAACCTACTTTATGTACGTTGCTCTCGAAATTCATACTCAGTGTTGAGAAAGATGAATTGTTATTTTATGAGCCAATATCTTACTCTCATATTGTAACCCATATTAATGCGCTTCATTGTGATTGCAATTTTCATCCGTGAAACAATTTTGTACCCACCGGACTAGTCATCGAAACGTCACATCTATATCATTGGGTGTGCTCCCTCGCGAGTGAGCGTAACCCTGGAGTTCTAGGGGGTAAATAGTAGGTAATATAACTGAGATTACGTATATTGCTATTCAGGAAACAGTTCAATTTTGGATTCTACATTGTCCCATTAGCAGAGGACTCAGAAACCCACCGCTTCTACAGATGCCCAACTCTCAAAGTTATCTTATCTTGTGTACATTATATATTTCATTATTCACATGTTTACATAATAATACACAGGACTGTTTATATGTTATCTGGAGTGCTACTGCATTCATATGGTTTAGTGTGTGTTACAGCCATTCCAATGTTGATCGTGGTCAAACGGTCAATCTTTGTCACCACCTCTTTGATGTTCGGGATGATACTACGGTTTACTTAAATGTTAACTGTCGTTACAGAATGCGTCGCCTGTTGATGTCAATTGCCCTGTCCATCGCCTGCTGTATCTCCCTAGCGTCGGATGTCGAGGACTGTGACGGTGATTTTGATTGCAGTAGTCTATATTGTAATTGTGATGAACTATGTCACCATTATGACGATTGTTGTACCGCTACTCCAACCAATGGCAAAAACATTGACAAACGTTTACGCGAAAGCTGTCATGTCTACGAAGGTCATAAAACATTCTTGAAATATCCAAAAGCTGTTTACATGATAGACAAGTGCGTGCATGACTGGCAGGATTTCACTGTTCGACAAAGATGTGAAAATAACACAGGCCTGACCCTGATGGATATAGTTCCGGTTTCTGACCCGGGTTGGTCGCTTGTGTTTTTAAACAAGTACTGTGCTCGCTGTAACAGGGTCATTCATTGGATACCCTGGACGCTACTCATTTCAACTGTTACACATGTCGATCTTGATGAGGAAACCTCATTCACTTCAACTCTGATGAAGGAAATGAAGCGGGAAGCTACGGGATACAGTTTTGCTCCCTCCACATTTGAGCATTTTCGGTCATGCTATCCTATCTTTAGAACATTAAATATATTTCCCAATATCACGGAGTGTTCTACTGGGTACCTAGCACCGCGTTTAATATATTTACATTCAGAAACTTACATTGCGAGAAACAAAGACTGTTTGGATATTTTTTTATCCTCCATTGATGAAAAAATAACCCCATTTTACTCGTCGTGCTTTTCTTTAGCAGTCATGCAACGTCGGTTCACCGTGGAGTATGCGGTTGACCTTGCTCTGTTGCCAAGTATTCATGAACACGATGAAGAAATTAAATGTAGAGAAACAGATATTTTCTTGTCGCAAAAGGTAAGCAAAAATAACAAAAAATGGCACCTAAATTACGAAAACGATCAGGTTTGTGATTACATAATATCTTAAGGAGATACACTACACGTAATAAATATTTGTTTCCGGTAGGCCATGTTGATGACGTCATACGTATCACGTCCGCTAGCAAATATGATTCCACATTTTATAAGTTAAACGTTTTAACTTTGAGTGATCCAACCTGCAAAAGAGACGTCCAAGATAAGGAATTCAAGTGAAACCTAATCATACTGATTAACAACTTCCACTAAATAGTGCTGGTTTATTATAACGTAATTGACATATCTACTTTAATGTTTACTCTTCGAGGATGTAACAAAGGTATCCTAGTGGTTTATCGTTTGTGTAAGTGTTATACCAACAACTACATTCATGTGTACATGACTGTATCACTTACTTCATAACGTACTCAAATCGAGTATAGAGCTATATTTACATTTGCATCACATTATGTAAAAAATATCAAATGAAACTGAAAGCTTAAAGACATGTTAATATATTTTTCTGTTGACATAATTATATCTCTTTCCTATTGATCGATTTATCGACATGTCTATTAAGTAAGTAGTTATGTAAACATTGAAACCCGTGCATGATCGAGGAAATAATAGGCCTGGATAACATCAAAAAGTTTGAAAACAACTTGAGAATGGTTTTGTCCCATTTGGGAACGTATTTTATCATCTATATACTACTTTATACCACCTACGGGTAGGATTATAAATTCATTATCACATGCTGTAGTGTGAGAATATTCAAGACGAAGTTGAGTACGACTTGAAAACAATATTGAGTGGATAACAACACCTAGCTTCACATTCTCCCCCTTTACTATGCCCCTAGCTTCACATTCTCCCCCTTTACTACGCCCCTAGCTTCACATTCTTCCCTTTACTATGCCCATAGCTTCACACTCTTCCCTTTAATATGCACCCAGCTTCACATTCTCCCCCTTTACTATGCCCCTAGCAACACATTCCCCCCTTTACTATGCCCCTTTCCGGTAGAAGTACCCGTTTAGCACGCTCTAACTCTCTCCGAGTAGAGCTACGCGTTGTCTCCGAGCCTCCCATGAACGCAACACCGCTCGATCACTCATTCTCTGCCAAAGTGTTCTAGGCATATACAAAGCCACCAGTTACTTGTTAGTAAAGAAAGTGTGTACGGCTTCATTCCAGATGTTTTAGAAATAATGAGTAAATTCCATACTGAAGACTTCCTTTATCATATAGCATCATATACAAGACGAACTACAACATGTCCTTGACGCAGCAGGACAATGGGAGATTGGCTTATGAAATGTCATCGTGACAAAATGCAACATACTCAAAATTACACCGAAACGCAACAAAATACACTATGACTACAAACTCCACAACCACACATTACACCAAGGAGAATCCAGCAAATACCTCGGCTTAACATTACAAAATAACTTACGATGAGACAACCATAGGTCCCAATGTTTTTTGTTTTAATATTGCACAAAGACGAACCCGGAAACGGTTAAATGAGGGTGAAATGAATAGGGGAATCGTAATGCTGCAAGCTAGCATGTCTCAACTACAGGTTGCAGACCTTGGGGTGTCTCAAAGTGTGGAATCGTTTCCAAACTAACGGAAACCCTTCCAGATGTCATGCTGGATGTCATTCTAGGGCTACAACGCAGTGACAAGACCGATTTTTGCTCATACAGGCAAATTTACGAAATGACCTCCTAAATGCTTCTGATATCCGGGTAGCCACCCAGACAGTTGGGAACCGTCTTCATGATGCTGGTTTAAGGTCACGTAGATCAGCAATACGAGTTCCATTAACTGCCCGCCATGTTAGGGACCGATTAGATTGGGCCCAAGCTCACAGCATTTGGACTCTTCAGGAATGTGAACCGGTTTTTTTTACTGACGAGTCAAGATTCTGTCTCGACTTCACCGACAGGCGCGTTAGAGTATGGAGACAACATGGGGAAAGGTTCCAGTCAGGTAACGTTGTGGAACATGACCGATATGGCGGAGGTTCAGTGTTGGTGTGGGGAGGCATAAGCCTTCTTGAGAAAACTGTCCTCCATGTCTTCCATAATAGTACCGTTACGGCCCGGATTTATTGCGATACAATCCTTGATGCCTATGTCAGACCCTAAGCTGGCGCTATCGGCCCTTACTACATCCTTATGGACGTTAATGCTAGGCCACATAGAGCAAGGGTGACTGAGCAGTATCCACAACAAGAGACTATTCAACGAATGGATTTGCCAGCCCGCTCGCCGGATCTAAATCTCATCGAGCATGCTGCTCTCTCAGCCAGAAATGTTCAACCAAGAACGCTCCAGGAGCTGGGAACAGCTTTGGTAGCTGCGTGGAACGCTATCCCACAAAACCGGATACGCAATCTCATTCGGGGCATGCGCAGACGTTGTGAAGCTGTAATTGATAGCAATGGACGTCACGCTCGATACTAAAACAGTTTCTGTTTATTTAGGATGAGTTTTGTTCAATTTAAGTTTTTTAGTAAATACCTCGTTGTTGCCAATTTTAAGGGTGACCCCTTTTCCTGTGGCTCATTTCCGACATTAATTACGATTTTTGGATTTTTTGCATGCTGGTGAATTAGAGGAACAATCAATTTTTCAGAAATTGTCTCAGTATAAACCAAATAAAATATTTATTTTCACATATGCCTCAAATATAAAAGTGATCCTTAGCAAAATGTTAGTAAATATGAAACATGATACATTGATCACCCTATTACATCCTCCCCTGCTTCGAAAAATGTCGTCCTCATCTAGGGATATACAAATAGCAAAACATCTCTATCATTACTGTAAGTGGACAACAAATCAAGTTATACCAGATACAATGTTGATAAGCGCTGAGACAACTCTGTCGTCCTCTCCGCTCAGAACCTCATCCTCGACAAACACTGAAAGGAATCTCGCGCGCGACTTCCACTTAGGTTCACTTTTCTGTTGCCTCATGATAAACTGGTTGCCACGCATCCGTGAAGGTTTCTTCCGTTCACGTTGCGACCTTCGATGTACAACTGGTGACTCCTGACTCGAATCTGTTGAATTCTCAGGCTCATTCTCTACGCTGTGAATGTCCTTGGGAATAGTGTCCTCTACAAGAAGAGCGACTTCTTCATCCCCTGACATTTCCAAATGGTCGTTTCCGTCGATTCCTGCACTGCGGAGGGGTCCAGGCACGACGTTTGTTAGAACATCAGTTCACACAAATAGTACTTCCTCCTCCTCCGATGAAGCTCGCCCTGTACAGCTTCCCTCCTAACCGCTGCTTTTGAACGGCGAGGTACTGGAATAGGTCGTTGTTACCCCTCCTCAGCAAGATATCCAACGGGTATAAGTAAATTCCGATTGAGAGTTCGAACACGTCCTTCACCACTTTCCTTCCTTACGACGACCAAGATGCGATCACTTGCTTTCAGCATATAAATACTTAACACATCATAGGAACCGTTATACCAAACTCATATCATATCTGAGGAACACGCGTTAAGTACGACTGTAAAGTCAATACCCCGGCACATTGAGATACATGTATTTGCCCCGAAAACTTTGTTGTTGCAATATTTTAATCTTTCACTTTTGTTTCAGGATGGTTGTCAATTGCTGCACTGTCCTCAATACTACATCGCCTACCAAGGTCATTGTGTTCACGTCGTCTCATACAGAACGGGCTTTGTGCTGGACATTCTCTTCCAAATAAACGGTATTGTAGATTCGGAGTTTCCTAGGCAGATGAATAACGTGTATAAAACCATTGTACAACTTATGCACTCCGGTCATTTTTATACTGCTAAAAAAAAATCTGAGTATACTGTTTACGAAGGCAAAGACGGCGTCACTGAAACAAACTGTTCATTTCTATCACTAATCATACCTGTAGTTGGCACACCACCCCCTGAGGCAGACACGATCCAACACGCATTATCACATACCTTCCGCTCATTTAGAATTGGTCATCTAGTAATGACCTATGTCAACAACGTAAGTTTAAGTACATGCAAGTCGCATGATAATGTTAGGGAACCGATGACAATAATTCCGTTTTTTCTTCTGCTAAAAAAATACAAAGTACCATGCGCAGGTGTTATGTTAGTCAAACACGTGACTAAAAATGGAAACGACACGGATTTTAGCGTGACACAACCGTCATTATTGTACAGTTTAAAGTTGAATAAAACCTTTGTTAAGGAGAGCGCTGTTATCCATATTGGGAGCAGTCATTTTATATGTGTTGATGAGTACGTCAAAATATCTGAAAAAACAGCATCTTCGATGTCAATGATTTGTTCGATATACAGCAACCTGTTGGGACCTGGAATATTGCTGATATTTTCTCTTATCAAGTGACAATCATCACGTGTGGTTGATGTTTTGAATTATATTATGTTTTTTCTTGTTACAAATTACAAATGGTTGAATAGCATACAAACACTGCGTATGATTTGAAGCTACACGAGTGATATAGTTCGATACCTTCAGAAAAATTCCTTCCTGACGGAACTAACTAAGCTTTCTTTGTGTGTATGCGTTCTACACATGTAGATTAACTGGACTGGGTTGATTGTCGACCAGGTAGCTCAATTGGTAGAGCATCCGTCTAGAGTTCGGAAGGTTCCGGGTCCGAATATTGATCAGACCAAAGAATCCAAGTAATGATGACAATTGTTTGACACTATGTTAGTGTTATGGCCCCTATCATCACCGATGAGTCCTAGAAGGACGTAGCAGCTGTATGGTGCAGTGTAGTTAATGTTGGCATACTGTTTCTATTACTAAATTTTAAATGTAAAGTCGCCTGTGTGTTACGTTCATCTATTACGACTTATTTCGGGTCAAGTCCAAGCACCCGTGAAAAATATCAAAATATTAGCCACACTCGTGAAGAAACATGTTTGTTACTACTGAAGACACCATTTCATTTTCTATTTATTACATTTTTAAAGCATAAAACATGAAAAATGAAATGCATTAAAAAAAGGGCGGGAATCAGAAGCGTAATAATAAGCGCCAAATTCAAATGACGTCACGCTCAACAACAAGGCTGCACGCCATTTTGAATGGGATACTCAACGCAATTCCGACGTTTTCTGCTATTTTCAGGTATAATTGCTTATAAAAAAAAAAAATATTGATTGTATATTTATGTAAATACTTCAGTGTATGTACCAACCATTTACCATAACAACCACTTATTCTATCGTCGCTTCAACAAAAGATCGTTGCCTTTGAATGCAGCGAATAGAAGATGCCATTATGATTGGTCAATACCACAAATCACTTTTGATATTTGTCGTAGTGTAAAAAATATCAGTTTTATCAAGTTAATAGAATCCGATATTTCACTGACAAAAATGTAATAAAATTAATAATTGCTTTGTGTAATATTTTCTTTAAATTCAATGCATTTATTCTCTGATCTTGATGTTTATCATTTTGAGGTTTCGATGGGATAGGTCTTAAGACTTGTTATAGTTATGACATATGTATGATGTAAACGACGAGACGTCATTATTATGAATACGAGTCGATGTGTTTTTTTTTATCATAATACCGATTTGTTCGTTGTCACTACGCTGCCGGTTCTCGGACGTGGATTTCGCCTAGATTAACGTAGCGTGTGTCGACGATACAGTCGAAGACGCTTACCCCTCCGGAACACTTGGTCTTATTCTCCTTTTTTTTATTCGGGGTCCCTATAATTCCCCATGTAAACCTGATTTGTTAATATTTTGCCCATTTATCTACCGTTTGTAGTTCTAATCAGTTTCCTGGACTTTTCGGTATTCTACGATACGATTGTAACTTGCGGCAACAGATGGCAAGCAAGCAATTAATCCATTTATTTATTCAAGCAGGAATGTCGCTCATATATAAGACAGGTTATCTCTTATTATTCCTTTTATAAGGTACCGTATATGTATATTAGAAAGAAAAATATTATATCTGTCATACCATATCTGTATAAGAGGACTTCCGGTTAGCGCCTGATAAGGCTTGCTCCCGTAGGCTCCTGACAATTTTTGTGTTTTTCACAAATATACTTATTTACCAACGCTGAAGTTTGCCATATTATCATTTAAATAGTTCGAGATCATTCTCGTCTATAATTTGAATTTTTGAAATTGGAACTTTGTCGTCATTTTTCGCTTTAATTTCGTATATCAGAGGACATAACTTTAACCGCTGGGCGAGTTGTCTACATTTTGTTGTTGTTGTTGTGACGAAGTGACGTCTGAAAAAAAAATATCATTCATATCTGTATTTTTTGAAACATTCTTTTCACATTTGTCTTACATAATACAAAAACTGTAACTAACATTGTGGTAAAAAAATAATCTGGGCTCGGATAGACGCCATCTTTGTTTTACCATCAATTTTTGTCTAAACCATCTCGGTATCCTCTCTCGGCTTTTGTTAATTTTTGCTTATATAAACGCGATCATCTGCTCGTGAAACATTATTGTTTTTTCTTCTGGAAAGTTAATATATCAATACAATTTCAAGGACAAATTTTGTGCATCGTCATTTTTTTATTTGTAATAGACATCACGTCACAAATGTGTCATTTCCCTTTAATTTAAGAGGCACAAATTAAATGTGTGACCACCAGCAGGCCTGCAGCATAAATGCAAATAATTTATAGTCCTTAAAATCAATATCAGTATTATATTTTGACTTAATGATTCTTAAAAACAGTTCAGAATAGTAACGTTATTACTCTAAGATCTGACTAAACTTCTGATCCCGTTTGAAGTCATTTTCTGATGCCATTTGCAATGTGAGCGAGGCCCCTTCCAGTATCGGTATCAGAATCAGAAATTTGGTAGATATGTTCTTGACATTTTGTACTGTTGTACTACTATTTGTGTTTGTTCTTGTTTCGCTTATATTGTAAATACTAGAAGTTGTACATTCATATATGTTTAAATATAGTAGATCTGTTCTCCCGGCACTTAGACCAGTGAGTTATAATATTACAACACATCTTTTAGAGGATTTTAAGGAATCAAATTCGGAGAAAAATTTGCGCACTAGACGTGGGACACGGGAAGGAAAGGGTGCTGTTAGGCGAATACTAAGTGTTATCGGTGTTAAATCAAACGGAACATGTGGTTTTACCCACTCGGGCCTGAACACTGATAACCTCATCCATTTGGTCACTACAAATGGTCTGTCTGCCTCGCAGTCTTTCTTGCAGGGCCACACTGCACTTACAGAAGTATCGGGCATCGACACTATTGCGCATTCTCGTAACGATACTTCCACACGGATTCCGACATAATCAGTATCGTACGAGAATTTACATGTCATCAAGCCAACAACAGCTAGTCACTGTAAGTCAGTTATTCCTCTGAATTTAGTGTCCTTAAACTGTCGCTCAGTGAACATCTCAGGACATTGACATTCTTGCATTGACAGAAACCTGGTTAGGTTCAGATATCGATGATCAGGTCCTAGTTGAGCTAATATCAACAGGCTATGAATTCCACCACAATGCTAGACTCGGCAAACGTGGTGGTGGGGTGGCTGTTCTGTTTAAGAAAGGCCAAAGTGTGAGACATCTCTCTTCCAGCCATGATGATGTATACAAACACTTTGAGCACATGAATTGTTCTGTCATTGCAAGAAGGCACATGTCAGACCATTGTTAAAGAAGCCTGGAATGGACAAGGAGGAGTTGAAAAACTACCGCCCAGTTTCAAATCTGCCTTTTCTGTCTAAGATCTTGGAGAAGGTTGTGTCCCGGCGTTTAGAGGTTCATCTCCATGACAACATGCAATCGGCCAACCGCATGGGACACTCTACTGAGACGGCCCTCCTACGTGTACATAATGATATAGCTTCTGCATTGGATAACAAGTGCAGAGCGGTGCTGGTCATGCTGGACTTGTCAGCTGCATTTGACGTCATCGACCATGGCATACTTTATAAACGTCTTGAATACTGTTATGGAGTGACTGATACCGCACTATCCTGGATACAGTCTTACCTGAGTGAATGACGACAGTGTGTTGCCACCGGATCTTCCACCTCACATGACAAAGTACTAGATTTCGGGGTTCCAGAAGGGTCGGTGTTAGGACCACGAAAATATTGTATGTACTCCAAACTGATTGGAGAGATTTGTCGTCGCCATAGGCTAGGCTATCATTGCTATGCCGATGACACACAAATTTACATGGTCATCAAACCACAGGACAGTTTGAATACAGTCTCAGAAAGTCTAGAAGCTTGTCTGACAGATATCAGTATCTGGATGAACGCCAACATGCTTAAGCTTAATCAGGAAAAGACGGAACTAATCGTCTTCTCCCCAAAGTGTCAGCAAACAATGGCTCTCCAGCTCTAGTTCGGTGCAAGAACTAGTGAGACTGTTCCAGCTGTTAAAAACCTAGGGGTATACTTTGATAGTTCACTGAACATGGAGAAACAAGTGAACGCTATTGGCAAATTCTGTTAGTACCAGATCAGGAACATCGGCTGTATTCGGCGGTTTTTAACTGCAGATGCAAGATTTTGGTGCATTCACTTGTTACCTCTCGGTTGGATTATGGTAACGCCCTGCTGTGTGGTATATATGACAACCTAAATTGTTGTCTGCAGAGGGTCCAGAACACTGCAGCACGGCTAGTTACTCGTACTCGAAAGAGAGAGCACATCACACCTGTGCTTTATGCGTTGCACTGGTTACCTGTACAATACAGGTCGCAGTACAAAATTCTGGTGTACACATACAAGGCACTGAATGGAACAGCTTCTCAGTACCTACAGGAGCTTGTTACCCTGTATCAGCCGTCACGATCACTGCGGTCGGAGTCAGAATCTTTGTTGTGTGTCCCAAAATCTCGTACTGTGACCTACGGAAACAGATGCTTTGGGAGGGTTTCGGCTACGTTGTGGAATAGCTTGCCATCTGCTATTAGAAAGTCAAATACCCTGGCCAAGTTCAAGAGGGACATCAAAACTCACCTCTTCACGTCTGCATTTTAGAATCTTTGCAAAGACTTCATGTAAATAACACCCTTTTATTTGTTCAATTATGTGCACATTGCTTGCTTAAATGTATAAAAGTGAGTGTAAGCTTTTGTTTTCACAATTATAACAATTACTATTAACTATATGTTGTAAAGCGCTTTAGAGTAATTTTACAAGTTATATAGGGCGCTATATAAATGTTGTATATTATTATTTATCTGATACATAATAAATAAATATTGTATATAGCGATAAATATTGTTTAT
>NW_018480053.1:609949-616500 GCF_002113885.1 Mizuhopecten yessoensis | reverse complement strand
TAACACCAAAAGTATCCAAATGTAAGACACCAAGATGTGCTACATGTCCTATGATTATCGAGTGTAATACTTTTATTTTCAAGAATGGTTTGAAATTTACTGTGAAGGTAAATATGAATTGTAAATCAAAAAATGTAATTTATGCAATCGTTTGTTCTAAATGTGGTGATTTTTACATCGGTCAAACCGGTAATGAACTCAGAACACGTATGACTGTACATAGACAACAAACTAGAACTGATTCTTTACGAAATCTTCATGTTAACAAACATATTCATGAATGTGCTGGAGATAAATTTAATGTATTACCTTTGTATCAACTATTTTCATCAGACACTATTTTAAGAGAAACGAAAGAAGACCAACTAATAAAAATATTAAAACCGAGTCTCAACAGGCCACAATAAAATTTTACGCCAAATTGTCCACCAATCTTGTGTACTTCGTGACGTCACGTTACTATTGTAGTGTGATGACATGTAATTGTGACGTCACGACGTTGTTCTCTTTTTAATAAACCTGAAGAGCCCTGTGAAGGGTGAAAGCAGCTAGTTTTTTAGTCGGTTGTTAATTTTATTTTTTCTATATTTACTTCCTTCACATGGACATTTAATCACTTTTTATTATATATATGGGGCAAAGAAGTAATTCCAACAGTGTGGACAAGTTTAGGTTGTCAAATTTTCGGAGCGATCCGCTTTTTTTTCAAGACACAGTGAAACAGAACAGTTACATGTACATATACATCATATTACAAGAAGATAGAATTGATATACTATAATTGAAAATATAGCTATTATATAAAACCAATAGTCCCCTCGGCTAAAGACATCCGAAGGCAGCAATTAAGCTAAGAGCATCGCGGACAAGGAACGCTGATATATATAAATATATATACTATTCTTGATGAAATAGAGGATCAACATTACTCCTAGAATAAATGTTTCAGCTGTTTTACGATACCGGCAGATATTAACTTGAAATAATGAAGAAGTGGGAATGTATATTACTTGTACTTTATTTAGCACATTAAAACCTTTTTTAACGTTAAAAATGTGTGGAGATTTGTAAGAAAAAGAAAAAGTCGACATAGAATTATTTTAAATGAGGAACATCACACCCTAGTTTTACTTTACAGTAGAACATATAAGCAGTTGAAATACTACAGCGATCAATGATCAAATATACACATCCCACAATAATTATATTCATCATTCAATTGTGTTATAATTTCTGGTTATAGCTATGCCATGTGTGACGTAATCGACGAGACTTCATTAATATGTATACGTTCATATCGGAGCAGATTCAGAGACAAAATAACTGGTTTGTTGTAACCAATTTAATGTTTGCGAGTGACCATTTAAACGAGATCTCCTCAACGATATGCATTCCGTAAACACGGCGTAGGCAAAGATCGATCAACTGTTCCTATTGTAACACTATACGTAGTATCTCGTGTATTTTATCGACCCGTTTTTCAACTTCCTTTAGGATCTGTGCCTCTCTTGACGTGTCGTCAATACATTCTTGTTTTTATGTTCCCAGTATATATATTTAAAATGTTCCAAGAGGTATGAGGAAGATGCAGCAACAATGGTCACTCGCAAACATTATACATTAGCTGTATAAACCTTAAAAAAAGACAAATGCCCAGTATTATCTTAAAAAGTACAAACCCCCACACCCTTATCTATAAAGTACAAATCCCCACAGCGTTATCTAGGAAGTTACAAATCCCCCCAGCCTTATTTAGAAAGGTACAAATCCCCCCAGCCTTATTTAGAAAGGTACAAATCCCCACAGACTTATTTAGAAAGGCACAAATCCCCACAGACTTATTTAGAAAGGTACAAATCCCCACAGACTTATTAAGGAAGTTACACATTCCCACAGCTTTATTCAGAAAAGCACAAAACCCTCACACCGTTATCTAGAAAAGTCCAAACCCCCACACCCTTATCTATAAAAGTCCAAACCCCCACACCCTTATCTATAAAAGTACAAATCCCCACACCCTTATTTAGGAAAGTACAAATCCCTAGTGTTATCTAGAAAAGTACAAATCCCCACACCATTATCTAGAAAAGTACAAACCCCCACAGCGTTATCTAGAAAGGTACAAATGCCCACATCCGTATCTAGAAAAGTACAAACCCCCACAGCCTTATCTAAAAAAAAGTACAAATCCCCCAACCTTATTTAGAAAGGTAAAAATCTCCACAGCCTTATCTAGGAAGTTACAAACCACGACAGACTTATTAAGGAAGTTACAAATTCCCACAGCTTTATTCAGAAAAGCACAAACCCTCACACCGTTATCTAGAAAAGTCCAAACCCCCACACCCTTATCTAGAAAAGTCCAAACCCCCAGTGTTGTCTAGAAAAGTACAAACCCCCACAGCCTTATCTAGAAAAGTACAAACCCCCACAGCCTTATCTATAAAAGTACAAATCCCCACACCCTTATTTAGGAAAGTACAAATCCCTAGTGTTATCTACAAAAGTACAAACCCCCAGCCTTATCTAGAAAAGTACAAATCCCCACACCATTATCTAGAAAAGTACAAACCCCCACAGCGTTATCTAGAAAGGTACAAATGCCCACAGCCGTATCTAGAAAAGTACAAACCCCCACAGCCTTATCTAAAAAAAGTACAAATCCCCCCAGCCTTATTTAGAAAGGTACAAATCCCCACAGCGTTATCTAGAAAGGTACAAATCCCCACAGCATTATCTAGAAAAGTACAAACCCCCACAGCGTTATCTAGAAAAGCAAGTATCACAATTATATAGAACACCAACACCAGCAAAAGGACAGATTGCTTTATTACTTAGATCTTCACGTCTTCGTGAAATCCTGTTGAAATACATGCAATATACAAAATCAAATCTGTTCATTTCAAGGTAATTTGTTTTACCTTACCATTCTTAGAAAAGTTTGAAAATATATTTTAGATTTCAATTCATGTGGTGTTAACGTGGAAATCTATACTCAGTGAAACCATTTATCATTGAAATCTTTACTCAGTGAAACTATTTATCATTGAAATCTTTACTCAGTGAAACCATTTACCATCGAAATCTATACTCAGTGAAACCATTTATCATTGAAATCTATACTTAGTGAAACTATTTATCATTAAAATCTAAACTTAGTGAAACCATTTATCATTGAAATCTTTACTTAGAGAAACTATTTATCATTAAAATCTAAACTTAGTGAAACCATTTATCATTGAAATCTATAATTAGTGAAACTATTTATCATTGAAATCTAAACTTAGTGAAACCATTTATCATTGAAATCTATAATTAGTGAAACTATTTATCATTGAAATCTAAACTTAGTGAAACCATTTATCATTGAAATCTATAATTAGTGAAACTATTTATCATTGAAATCTAAACTTAGTGAAACCATTTATCATTGAAATCTATAATTAGTGAAACTATTTATCATTGAAATCTAAACTTAGTGAAACCATTTATCATTGAAATCTATAATTAGTGAAACTATTTATCATTAAAATCTAAACTTAGTGAAACCATTTATCATTGAAATCTTTACTTAGAGAAACTATTTATCATTAAAATCTAAACTTAGTGAAACCATTTATCATTGAAATCTATACTTAGTGAAACCATTTATCATTGAAATCTATAATTAGTGAAACTATTTATCATTAAAATCTATACTTAGTGAAACCATCTATCATTGAAATCCATACTCAGTGAAACCATCTATCATTGAAATCCATACTCAGTGAAACCATCTATCATTGAAATCCATACTTAGTGAAACCATCTATCATTGAAATCTATACTCAGTGAAACCATCTATCATTGAAATCTATACTCAGTGAAACCATCTATCATTGAAATCTATACTCAGTGAAACCATCTATCATTGAAATCTATACTCAGTGAAACCATCTATCATTGAAATCTATACTCAGTGAAACCATCTATCATTGAAATCTATACTCAGTGAAACCATCTATCATTGAAATCTATACTCAGTGAAACCATCTATCATTGAAATCTATACTCAGTGAAACCATCTATCATTGAAATCTATACTCAGTGAAACCATCTATCATTGAAATCTATACTCAGTGAAACCATCTATCATTGAAATCTATACTCAGTGAAACCATCTATCATTGAAATCTATACTCAGTGAAACCATTTATCATTGAAATCTATACTCAGTGAAACCATCTATCATTGAAATCTATACTCAGTGAAACCATTTATCATTGAAATCTATACTCAGTGAAACCATCTATCATTGAAATCCATACTCAGTGAAACCATTTATCATTGAAATCTATACTCAGTGAAACCATTTATCATTGAAATCTATACTTAGTGAAACCATCTATCATTGAAATCCATACTCAGTGAAACCATTTATCATTGAAATCTATACTCAGTGAAACCATTTATCATTGAAATCTATACTTAGTGAAACCATTTATCATTGAAATCTATACTCAGTGAAACCATTTATCATGCAGCCATAAATTTGACACTTGCAAAGTCTTAATTACGCCCTTCTTCACTGTAGAATTACTATTAAGATGCTGTGTACAATACAGAGGAAATACTACACCTTTTCTAGTACATGCTCGTTGAAAGAACAAAGAGAAGTTTACTTTAGGTTTCAACAATTTGTGTGGTCGTGTGTGCGTGAAAGCATTAGAAATATCAGTCATAAAAAGCAATGAAAGCTATCTTAACAACATAAGTTATAGGCTATCATCATGTTAAACTTTATTGATACCATCGTCATAATCATGAAATTTTGGTTTTCATCAGCACAGCTACAATGAACTTACTGTTGAGTGTTCATTTTATATCTATCTCTCTGTAGTTATCAACTTTTCAACAGTTGTTTTCCATATAATTCGCATATAGCAATGTACAAAATTATTATTAATTGAATATTTTAAAACCGAAATAAGCAGAATCTGTCCATGTCCAATATCATATTTCAATAATGTCGCTATACAGGAATCATAAATACAAAGCACCAAACTGAGTGGAGATTACCACGACAAGGGAAGAATCTTTTAATAAACAAGAGGCCCATGGGCCTAAACGGCCACCTGAGTCCTACAGTATTTATTTTTGTTGTTGAAATATGTACCAATTTGAGTACAAAATAGTTAAGTATAACGTTAACTTAAGTTTGTCAGGACAATGAGTCGATCATTCCTACAAAGTATCAGTTCAATCAGACCAGTAGAACTTGACTTTAAGTATGAAATAGTTTTTCAAAATGGCGGCCTTGGTGGCCATATTGGATTTCTGATCGACCCAAAAAATAACAACATTTTATCAGGACCACGAGTCGATCATTCCTACAAAGTTTCAGTTCAATCGGCCCAGTAGAACTTGACTTTAAATTTGAAATAGTTTTTCAAAATGGCGGCCGTGGCATTCATATTGAATTTCTGATCGACCTGAAAAATAACAACACTTTGTCAGGACCATGAGTTGATCATTCCTACAAAGTTTCAGTTCAATTGGCCAAGTTGAACTTGACTTTAAGTTTGAAATAGCTTTTCAAAATGGCGTCCGTGGCATTAATATTGGATTTCTGATCGACCCGAAAAATAATAACACTTTGTCAGGACCATGAGTCGATCGTTCCTACAAAGTTTCAATTCAATTGGCCCAGTAGAACTTGACTTTAGATTTGAAAAAGTTTTTCAAAATGGCGGCCGTGGCGGCCATATTGGATTTCTGATCGACCCGAAAAATAACAACACTTTGTCAGGACCATGTAAAATGTTAACGGACGACGGACGAATATGGATAGCAATAGGTCACTTGAGCTAAAGCTCAGGTGACCTAAAAACTGTTGAGCTGCTTCATCCTCTATATGGAATGAAGAATGCTCCAATTTGAAGAAACAAGAGGCCCATGGGCTTAACGGTCACCTGATATATTTATACAGATAGTTGATTTTTGTTTTTAACATGAACAGAAATATTATTCAAAGTGACAAAAAACAATACAAGAGGCCCAATGGGCCTGCATCGCTCACCTGGTATAAAACTCATACTTGTAACCTTTAAAGTGATCTAAAATAAAGCTACAGGAAAAATATCAGTATTTATGATTAAAATTCATTCAAAAGACCCTGTTATTTCTTTTTTAACATTTCACCCCTGTGATTAAAAGTCGAACAAAGTCATTATGTTGAACACATTGGATAGCCTTTCATCTCAGGATGCAACTTGCAAAGTATAAACATCCTGGGACCCATGGTTATTCAGAAGAGGTTGTTTAAAGATTTTAAAAAAAAATATGACCCCTGTGACCTTGAATATTAGTCAAAGTCATTCACTTTAACAAACAAAGTAGTCCTCGATCCCAGCATATGCTACTGACTAAATATCAACATCCTGAGCCTTTTGGTTATTCAGAACAAGTTGTTGAAATATTTTGAACATATTTGCTCCTTGTGACCTTGAATATGATTCAAGGTCATACATTTATACAAACTTGGTAGCCCTTGATCCTAGTATGCTACTGAC
>NW_018480053.1:608595-609134 GCF_002113885.1 Mizuhopecten yessoensis | reverse complement strand
GGCATAAGCTCACTTGGCACTTCGTGCCAGGTGAGCTAAAAACCACCTTATTTAATATCTAGCATGCAGATTTAAGACTGAAAAGAATTTGAAACTAGCACCTCTGATTCTAAACAAGGAAAATGAAGAAATTTTATNTTAAACATATTTGACCCCTGTGACCTTGAATATGGGTGAAGGTCATTCATTTGAACAAACTTTGTAGCCCTTCATCTCAGCTAGCTACTGGCCAAATATCATCACCCTGAGCATTTTGGTTATTCAGAAGTTGTTAAAAGGTTTTTTAATACNATATCTGGGTCTTGAGAAGAAGATTTTTGAAATTTTAGTTAATTCGCCCCTTTTTGGCCCCACCCATCAGCCCCGGGGGGTCAGTCAGGANTTTGTAGCCCTTTATCCCAGCATGCTACTGGCCAAATATCATCACCTTGTGCATTGTGGTTATTGAGAAGAAGTTGTTTAAAGTTTTTAACATATTTGACCCCTGTGACCTTGAATATGGGTGAAGGTCATTCATTTGAACAAACTTTGTAGCCCTT
>NW_018480053.1:579817-608551 GCF_002113885.1 Mizuhopecten yessoensis | reverse complement strand
CACCTTAAGACCCTTCTATCTATGAAGAGTATTTGATTCTACCATATCTTGATCTTGAGAAGAAGATTTTTGAAATTTTAGTCAATTTTACCCTTTTTGGCCCCGCCCCCCAGGCCCCCTGGGGGCTGGGGACCATATAATTCACAATTTTAGTTGACCTTTGGCCATGGAAGGTTTCTTCAAAATTTCATTGAAATTGGTTTAGGGGTTTTGGAGAAGAAGTCGAAAATGTAAATTGTTTATGGACGCACGACGGACGACGACGGACAAAAGGCGATCGCAATAGGTCACTTGAGACTTTGTCTCAGGTGACCTAAAAAGCTAGAAACTTGTTTTAATGAACAAAAACATATGTCTCCCCTTATTAGGCAATAGACAAACTTCGGTATAGAAAATTAACAATGGGGCACGAGACCCAAATTTAGAATGCAACACTCCTGCTTCCCGAGATACATAACTATAGCAATCTTGGTAAATGTATGTAAAATAACATGGAAGTTATGCTGTGGACAAACTTCCGTATTAAAAATAAACAAAGGGCCATAACTCTGTATATAAAAAGGCATGAGACCTAATTCCAGTGCACTGCACACTTTCTGTTGGTGATGCAGGTATGCTTTAATTTTAATTACGATATCTTTAACAGTTTAGAAGTTATGCTGTGGACAAACTTTGATATAAAAAATAAACAATGGGCCATTACTCTGTATAAAAAGGGGCACAAGACCCGATTTTAGTGCGAGATATTCCGCCTTCCCAAGATACATAAATATGGTAAGTTTGGTCAATGTAGGTGACACAACATGGAACTTATGCTCCGGTCAAACTTCGGTATTGAAATTAAAAAAGGGCCATAACTCTGTATAGAGTGGGGCATGAGACCTTCTGTGGGTGATGCATGCACACCTAAAGTTTCATCAAGATATCTTTAACGGTTTAAAAGTTATGGCACAGACAAGTTGCAATTAGAAGAACCAGTAGAACCAGTTCTAATACAATATGTCTCCCTTCATTCGAAGGGGAGACATAATAACAGCCCTGATTTGAAACTCTTCTTCAAGAGTTTAACTATTGCAGTGGCATACTGTAAGGATTTTAGGACCCCAACAATGCAAACTCCTGTCGGTCTCGAGTTCAAACCAAATTTCATGTTCTAATCGCCAGTATAGCCACTCAAAACAACGTACCATCCCCTAAATTAATTATGAATCATTTACTATACGCTGATTTTCAAATGTCAATTGCCGATCAAGAAAATTCAAATATCAGAACATTTGGCACTCTTTCACATTTCATTGTGAAATCATCTTTTGGCATTTTAAATGGACACCATGTTGGCTCAGTTTAACATATCTCATATTGCTTCTGATGTTATTTATAGTTTTCTTCTTTAACATCAATTGATGTGCAAATGATTTTACCACTTGATCAACTAAACCAACATGGAATCCATATTATTTTCATATTGAAGACATTTTTTTCCATGATACTTTGAGTTTTCGAAATCGCCCATTGATGACAAAGCAAATAAGAATATAATCAAATTCACAGCTGTAAAATAAGCTTAATAATATCACAAACAATGCTAGTGTATCTATAACAGATCATGATGCAACAGATTTTTTATGGCGTCCACTTTTCCTGGTAGCAGGCCCCTTTTTACCCGTAGTTTTTTCTTTTCTCAGAGTGGTGATACTGTCTTCTGGAGCATTTTCCTGGCTCCCTTCCTCAACCTGGGACAGTCTACTTCTTTGTGAATCTACTGGTGCCTAGAAGAAATAAACAAATATTCATAAATGAAGAATTCAATTACGCCAAAACAGTTGGAAGTGTGGAATCGACACACAGGTTTTACTAAGAAAATACAACTATCATCGATACTGAAGTGCAACATTTCGATGAAATGTGATAAAAATCAAAGAAAATCACGAAATATGTTTTTGTGAGCACAAGCAGATGTCTTCTCTTATAAGCCAAATGCATATTTGTATACGCCTGTCCCTGCTTAACATTCAGCATTTAGGGGAATGGCAAAAACTCGTTCACCTGTTATCAATATAATGTGACTGGGCGGAATGCTGTGCTGGGTGCCTTTTGTATGGTATTTCAGTGAGATGGCACTATGAAGTCGGCATTAGATCCGCGCTATCACAAGGAGGCAAGCACACCAACATACCCTGTCTCCTGCATACACAAACGCAAGCACGCATGCACTACACACATGAAGGCACGTCCCTTAATAACCTTAGCTGTTAATAGGACATTAAACAAAATTAAAAACAAACCATGCCAACCAATCTGATAAACATCGATCTGATGCATTACTGTAACTTAATATATGAAAATGTGAAAGAAAAAAAAGTTTGTACTGGAATTAAGTAAAATGAGAGAAAATATATTTAACTTGATCAACATAATCTGAATGAATAAATGTATTTTCTATATCCTTTATGACCTTTAAAAGGATGACTTTCATATGATTGTCTCCGTTTGTATAAATATCGAACCAGGAAAATAGAAATTGAAATTGCCACTTTTCACCAATAACCGAGTCATCTAATTACACTATGGTCACCAAAGATATTTCCATTGTTCATCAATTACTGGCAGATTTCACTATCTGACAAAGTGTAAATACTGACAAAGTCTCATCAGAATCCTATCATTATAGTTTTACTCAGTTTTTGTGCAGAAACTGTTGACCAATGAGATAGCGGTATGCTAATAAATTATGTGCAGGTTTTACTCACATTTAAGCTTAACCTTCATCATTGTATATATTTTTTTAGCAAGTTTCAACAGACTAAGTTATGGTTTTGTTTGTTTTTATAGGGTTCAACATCCTACATATGTATAAACAATCATGGGCATTTATGGACATGCCTCCATGCATGTGTGCTAGTGGCATACTTTTTTTCCTGCAGAACCAATCAGAGCACTATAAACTTATTAATTATGCACAGATTTTGTTCAACTTAAAACTAAGCCCCAGCAAGTTTTATTGAGGAAAGTTAAGTTTGCAAATTGACCAACCAGTGCACAGTATGCCAATTAGTTATGTGCTGATTACTTAGCCTCAGTCTTTGTATAATGTACATGTATGTAAATACAAATAACTGCAGTTTAACAGATATGCTAACCATATAACTGGCTGTTCAAATGAAGATCAAATCTGTATGATTCCAGTGTGTGTGTGTGTGTGTGTNGGGGGGGGGGGGGGGGGGGGGGGGGGGGCATGCTGCAGATATACTGCCTAAAGGTTTCATCAATATACACGTAGCTTGAACAATTCAAAGTTTCAGCATTATTACCGAATTGCTTGCACTTGTTTGACGTTTGATCGTAAAGTGGAAAACAGGGTTTAAAACCTAAATACAGTGAACTGCACTTTCTGTGGGTAATGCAGATACACTTCACCAAAATATCTTCCAACACTGTAGAATATACAGCCTGGACAAGATTTCACTAAACATTTTGCAGATATTTGACCTTTGATCTAAAGTCTATATTATAGAATTTTTCACTCGAATTGGCACACAAAAGGGGATACATTATTATTATGCTGATACTTACCGGAGAGTGCACATTCCACTTCCTTGGTTTTGGAAGACTAAATATAAAAATATACAACTATAATTAAGATATGGGTCTTACATTTCAAGACTGACTAGTTCATTTGTCAAGCTATGATGAATTGAGCAATTTGTATTGTGTACCTGTACAATGATGTGACAAAATTGTAAATATTATTACTTGCTTGACTAGGAGACATTTCACCTTCTAATAAAGAGTGTATATACACTATATGAAATAGGTTGCTGACTGGGCGTAGATCAAGCCCCCTCTCCCACTTCCTTCGGTGTTTGGTCATACAGATGACTTACTGGTGTCCCTCCCCTCTCATCTCTGTTCATGTTTTGAATCTTACTAATTTTTAATACTTCATTAATATGTCTAGCTCCAAACTGATAAATCTAATTAAAAACTTATATGATAGTGTTATACATTGCATAACAGGTAAAATAGAAAATATTTTCCAATCCATGTCAGAATTAGAAATGGCCTGTTATTTTTAATCCAGTACAATTGGTCCAACATATTACTGCTTTATATAAACTTACGGTTTGTCTGGCGAAAACATGAAGATTATATCCTCGGCCACCTTCCCTTTACCACGACCTTTGGGTGGGGTCATTGGTGTGACTACAGAAAACAAAAACAAGTGCAATCAATGCTTGTGAAGCTCACCAGCAGACATCCTAACAAAATGCTCCTTTTAAAAATAATGTAGTAGGTCACATTTTGGACCGACATGAACTGTCAAGAGTAACACACACACACACACACACACACACCCCTCGTAGTGAACACTTCTGACATATATCTTCATCACTGTAGAACTGTACAAGTAGGTGGCAAAAAAACTACTAAAGATCTACCTGTATCATTGTCTATGTAGACCTGTGTATAGATAAGGAGGTTGGAATCAGTAATTGGGATATAAAGACCTACCTGTATCGTCGTCACTATAGACCCGTATAGGTAGGGAAGTTGGGATCGGTGATGGAGGTATCATTGTCATGTTCTGTTCCATATTATAGAATGTAATGTTGTTCAGCACACCTGGGAATATCAACAGAAAAAAACTTAGCGGTAAGGTAAAATAATTCCCTGTTCTCTAATATTACCTCACAACTTTGTGAGGAAACTGTCTTTTTCTTTCCTTTTTCTGCTCCTGTATGGCACAATATATGTGTCCTTGCTATTTGGCTCAGCAGCCTTTAGAGAGAGAAAAAATAAAAAAAATACCTCACTCAATTTTGAATTAACCTTACCATAGTTTTCAAACTAAATAATCACAATATAATCATCATGTTTAATCAACTCTGTTAGGAATTCAGCAGTTTATCTGTGAAAAAGAGGGATTTTAAGTCATTACCTTATCAAGTGAATGATCAACCATTATTAAATATGTAATTACACTACAAAAATATAATATGAAAGAATGTGATCATCTGTAACCCCCCCACGTTTGTTGCTATCAAACCCTGTTTTTGCTTGTACAGTACATTAAATACTCTTTAAATAAGAAATTGACTTGACAGCACTATAATAATATAACAAGGCATCACAAGTGATACAAATCCCCTCGCATTCACATATTGTGTGTCATATGTATGAGGAACGGAATAGAAAAGTCAATGATGTAACAGTAACTGATCTAGCGACTGCATCTCTTGAAGGTATTGTCATACCAAACACTTGTATCAATTTTCATGAAATTCTGTTGAGGAATGCAGTCGCTAGAGCGATGACAAAGTTTTTCTAAAAATAATAACAGTGACCTTGACCTTCAATGCAGTAACTCGCAACGCGAACTTGTTCAAGGTATTGTCATACCAAACACTTGTGTGAAGTTTAATGAAATTAAGTTAAGTAATTAAGTCGCTAGAGCGATGACAAAGTTTTTCTTAAAATAGTAAAGTGACCTTGACTTTCAACGCAGTTACCCGAAATGTGAACTTGTTTAAGGTATTGTCATACCAAACACTTGTGTGAAGTTTAATGAAATTAAGTTAAGTAATGAAGTTGCTAGAGCGATGACAAAGTTTTTCTTAAAATAGTAAAGTGACCTTGACTTTCAACGCAGTTACCCGAAATGTGAACTTGTTTAAGGTATTGTCATACCAAACACTTGTGTGAAGTTTAATGAAATTAAGTTAAGTAATGAAGTTGCTAGAGCGATGACAAAGTTTTTCTTAAAATAGTAAAGTGACCTTGACTTTCAACGCAGTTACCCGAAATGTGAACTTGTTTAAGGTATTGTCATACCAAACACTTGTGTGAAGTTTAATGAAATTAAGTTAAGTAATGAAGTCGCTAGAGCGATGACAAAGTTTTTCTTAAAATAGTAACAGTGACCTTGACCTTCAACGCAGAACTTTCGTTGCAAGGGGATAATAGTTGTCCTTTTAAGGATCCCTGTCATACTGCTCTGCAGTTTTTGTTACTATACACAGTAACCTTCCTGTAACTTTCGTTTGGATATAACTGTAGCACAGTTGGACCAGAACACTTCCGTTGACCAGGTAGATCAATCAGCTTAAGCAACAGTAAAACAATGTTAAGTCCGATATTCAAATCACAGTCTAGCCCTGCTGATTTTTTTTACATGCAAAACACTGTTGTTTTAAACATTTTCTTTATTTCATCTTTATTATTTTGTCATAAAACTACTGCAAGGTATGGGGTTTTTTTCAGAAATGATTTATCAAATAAATAGTCATGCCAGAAAAAAAGTCTCTAATGCACAGTTACAGTTTTTGGCAGTGGTACGGGGATCCTCTAATAATGTTTACATAGAGATCAAGTGGATAAAAAATCAAAGTCAGCATCATCTAAACAGGCACACTGAAACGAGTTAAAAGCTGTAGTGAAAGGGATCCACAGGGGAAGGACACATTTCTAATTTTCCACGATTAACGAACACACTTGGACCGTTCTATAAGCAGAGCTAAAAATCCACAGTTTCGGAGAATAAAAAACAGTGTTTCAAGAATATTATGACCTTCTTTCATCCGTCCACTGAATTACATAACGTAACTTAACAAGAGGCCCATGGGCCTTAACGGTCACCTGATATATTTATACAGAGAGTTGATTTTGCTTTTAACATGAACAGAAATATTATTCAAAGTGACAAAAAACAATAAAACCACCTTACTCAATATCTAGCATACAGATTTCAGACTAAAAAGGATTTGAAACTAGCACCTACAGCCCTTGGGGGTAGGGCTGGCTCAAAATTTTCAAAGTATCAAACTGTCAATTCAAGGTTATAATTCCAATCAAGTTATTAACATGTAATATTCAAAGTATCATTTGTCATTATAAACCATAATAAATTTTGCCCCCCCCCCCCCTTCCCCAGGGGGTAAACGTGAGACCCTAGGGTCATAAACCTTAAGACCCTTCCATCTATGAAGAGTATTTGATTCTACCATATCTGGGTCTTGAGAAGAAGATTTTTGAAATTTCAGTAAATTCAACCCTTTTTGGCCCCACCCATCAGCCCCTGGGGGTCAGTCAGGGCTGATATGTGCTTATTATCAAACTGCTACCTAATACTGATAATGCTAACCCAAATTGAATTACTTCCAATGGAAATTAAACAAATGTTGGTCCAAAATGTGATTTCCCTATATAAACTATAGTAAAGTTTACCCCCTCCCCAGGGGGAAACGTGAGACCCCAGGGTCAAGAAATTCACAATTTCGGTAAAGCACCTTAAGACCCTTCCATCTATGAAGAGTATTTGATTCTACCATATCTGGGTCTTGAGAAGAAGATTTTTGAAATTTCAGTCAATTCAACCCTTTTTGGCCCCACCCATCAGCCCCTGGGGGTCAGTCAGGGCTCATAGGTGCATACTATCAAACTGCTACCTAATACTGATAATGCTAACCCAAATTGAATTACTTCCAATGGAAATTAAACAAATGTTGGTCCAAAATGTGATTTCCCTATATAAACTATAGTAAAGTTTACCCCCTCCCCAGGGGGAAACGTGAGACCCCAGGGTCAAGAAATTCACAATTTCGGTAAAGCACCTTAAGACCCTTCCATCTATGAAGAGTATTTGATTCTACCATATCTGGGTCTTGAGAAGAAGATTTTTGAAATTTCAGTCAATTCAACCCTTTTTGGCCCCACCCATCAGCCCCTGGGGGTCAGTCAGGGCTCATAGGTGCATACTATCAAACTGCTACCTAATACTGATAATGCTAACCCAAATTGAATTACTTCCAATGGAAATTAAACAAATGTTGGTCCAAAATGTGATTTCCCTATATAAACTATAGTAAAGTTTACCCCCTCCCCAGGGGGAAACGTGAGACCCCAGGGTCAAGAAATTCACAATTTCGGTAAAGCACCTTAAGACCCTTCCATCTATGAAGAGTATTTGATTCTACCATATCTGGGTCTTGAGAAGAAGATTTTTGAAATTTCAGTCAATTCAACCCTTTTTGGCCCCACCCATCAGCCCCTGGGGGTCAGTCAGGGCTCATAGGTGCATACTATCAAACTGCTACCTAATACTGATAATGCTAACCCAAATTGAATTACTTCCAATGGAAATTAAACAAATATTGGTCCAAAATGTGATTTCCCTATATAAACTATAGTAAAGTTTACCCCCTCCCCAGGGGGAAACGTGAGACCCCAGGGTCATGAAATTCACAATTTTGGTAAAGCACCTTAAGACCCTTCCATCTATGAAGAGTATTTGATGCTACCATATCTTGGTCTTGAGAAGAAATTTTTTGAAATTTTAGTCAATTTGACCCTTTTTGGCCCCGCCCCTCAGGCCCCGGGCGGCTTAGGACTAAACCGGCAACTATTTTTGTTGACCTTTGTCCATGGAAGGACGCTAGAGCGACGACGGACGACGGACGACGGACGACGACGGACAAAAGGCGATCGCAATAGGTCACTTGAGACTTTGTCTCAGGTGACCTAAAAACTACATGTGACTTGACATTTTTTTAGAAAGAAATAACGCAAATTGGCAATAGTCAGCATTTTAGTTTCGGTCAGGCACGGTTGGACCCCTCAATCTACACATGTCAAATTTTCCTGAGGTCAGCCTCGGTACAGATCTGTACCTGTCGTTTTCTTTACAGGTTCAACCGGTTCAACCGTTTCAACCGGTAACACGAATGTACCCTAGGAGAATTGTTATGTCTATGGTGGACCTTTGTACTGGTTTGACCAACAAAGCCTACAGCTAGGGGTCAAAAGTAAAGTGAACTTGGTTCAAATACAAGTTCATTAGAAAAAGGGTGTCCCTGGGTATACAGACAAAATACCGCCCGTCTATTAGATCTAGACCCGCCCTGCCTATAAAACACCACTTGTCTTCAAAGACGTTCTGCCATAGTTACCTTTTTAACAAGACCAAACCTTTATACAGACTTAACCTGTCTACAAAGACTGTGTCTATAATAACGACTGCTGGTTTAAAAAAATACACTTCTAAAGACTGCTTTAAAGACAATCTGCCATAGTTACCTCCTAACATAATTACCACCTTGTTATAAAGACTGCCAGTTTAAAGAAATTGTTTTAAACATCACCTGTATTTACAGACCACCTGTCTGTAACCGTCACCTGTGTGCACAGACCATGCCATTCCATGAAAACCAACTGCCTAAATATCACCTGTCTATAAAGACCATCCATCTCATAGATACAGACTACCTGCTTTGTAAAACCATATAAATACACCCAAATGATGTTTTAGCAAAAAGTAGTCTGTCGTATGAAGAAAGCCTGTCTGTTAGAGTTTCAGCGGATCTTACTTTATTCTGGATCAGTCTTAAGAACAGTTTACACTGCAGTAACACTGTACCCTACACAAATTAGTTCAGCACTCACATTGCTACTTTTGATTTTGTAGGTCGGTCAAGTACCAAATTATCATTCTCTGCCATATACTAATATGCAACCTAATAAGTTGGGAAGCAGCTATTTTATTGTATCATATTATGGGTGGTGAGGTTAAAACCAGGTCTGCCTACCATTCATTTTATCAAAAAGATTTATTTGGTGGTCAGGTCTCCGCAAAAGTGCCTCCCATCCCTCCCTCACGTTTAATTCTGGAACAGCCCTTATTTATTAAGTTAGTTTTCTAGAGTTGTTATATGATTAAGCCTTGCTCATCAAGCCACCATTTGCACGTGTTTGTCCCTCTATCTAGCCAGTGTTGCTGGGGATAAACTGTGCTTTTCAGGAGCAGTTGGATTATTGAAGCTAGTGTATATACAGAGAATGTTAGCACAGATGTTTTCTCTATTTTTGTGTGTGCTTTAATAAGGTATAAACATCTGTAGACATTTGAAATTTGATATTTACATAGCACTGCTAAGGAATTAATTCAAGAATAAAATTTTAAGCCGTAGACAAAATAATAAACATGCGAGGCTGTACTATAAAACTCTTCAATATAAAATCTTGATCCCTCTGAAATGAACATAAGATTTGTTGTGTTACCAAGTCAGAATAACATAAAACAGTACTAAATCAGCGACTAGAATAATCAATATCTACTGATGAACAAAATGTTAAAGACAGGAAACAAGAAGTGGACCCTAAAGCTTGCGATATAGCTCCTGAATTAGCTCCTTATAGTCAGAGGAGGATTTATCTCAGCACAGAAATCAACAGGACATTAATGCTTAAATATGTCTGAAACTTAGCGTGCATGTCTTACCTTGTGGAGGAGTATCTGATCGTAATTACAAACAATTCATAAAAAAATTATCAAAGTGAATGAAGAAAATATGCTAGGCAGGGCAGGGCAGAACAATATATGCCTGTCCCATGCCAATCTCACATGCTTAAAATCCTTTTGATACATTACTTGTTTCACCAGAATCAAGTCATATTTGACAAGGTTATTGTGCAGAATCCGTCATCCAATCTGAGCATGGTATGCTAATTAATTATACCAGAGTTTTGCTCTCAATTCGAGCTTAGCCTCATTCTTTGTATAATGTACATGGATACAAATTTCCAACAAAATCAACAATATTTCAGTAAGTTATTTTGAAGAAGCTATAGTCTGGAAATCGACAAATTAGAGCATAGTATGCTAATTAATTCTGCACAGATTTTGCTCAACTTAGAATATAGCCCTTGTCTTCGTATAATGTACATACATACCAAGTTTCATAAAAACTAATTAAAGCAAGTGATGTGCGGAAACCAAATGGGGTACTGATAGCAAGGTAGGGTATAGCCTTAAGGGTTTATATACCAGCTTTAAAAATTCTTGTGCCAAAATGTTCGCCAAAGTTAATATTCGTATGCCAAATTATATATTTATCAGCCAAATATTTTTAAAAGTCATTTACAATGTACTGCAGTCAAAGTAAAGTTGAATACATGTACTTCCATTTTGTTTAGATATTTCTTGGTTAGTTGTGTTTTGTATGTGACATGACTGTAATTACAACTGTATATCAAGATATTTTCTCCCAGTTAAATATTCGCCTTTGCCGATAAAATCCATATTTACCTATTAGTGTAAACTTCGCTATTCACATGAAATTACCATATATTGTATGTTGTGTACTAGTACATATTCGCTGTCATGATAAATTCACTCTATTTGGGGAGGACAAAAAAGGTGAAAGTTAAACTACGGCAAACATTTCTTGGTATACAGTCAGGGCCAGTATAGCCTGAAGCCTTTACATACCTGATGGGGTACTGATAGCTCTGTTCATTCTAGGAGGGTAGCGTGGAGTCAGCCTCGTATTTCTCTCCTCTGGCACCTGTGATACAAATTGATAGGATCTATTTGTCTTACCATTCAAGCGGAGTGAAAGTTGACCACTGAGAGATTTTAAACAGTAAAAGAGTGATAAAGATGTCTTTCCAGAGTTTTCCGCACTTATTTCCAACAGGGTCCAAAATCTATATGAAATTACTTAGTTAGGAAGTTTCATTAAAAATTAGACAGCAAATATATTTTGCTTAACTTTAGGAAGAGAATGGGGTCTTTCAGACCCAAAAAGAGCAAAGGAATATTCTGATATGATAATTTCTAGAAGTTGAATGGACTAGTTTGGTTATGATATGCACCGGTACCATGCTGAAATCTACACATTTGTGTCAAAACCAGCTACACAGAATTTGGATGGAAACCAAGGAACTAGTTGTCCAGAAGATTGCGTCTACATACAGACAATGGACAAACTGATTTCAGTACACTCATCCCTCTACCCAAACTTGAAACTTAGTTTTTATTTCAAGCTCTATTTCTATAAAACTTTTTTTATCCGGTGTACTTATTTGCACTTGTAGTTTCATTGCAAAAACTGAAGAAAAAAAAGTGAAATTTACACATTATAGAGTAGATCATTGAAATTCAAGGGTTACACTCTCACCATACATATCTACTTTGCGCCATTGAATTTTCTCACGACATAATAGATGTTGGCTGATTGATTTGTTTTAGACATCAACCAGGTCGAGCCTAAAAGCTGATAGACGGTGAGGCATTTTATCAGAGAGCTATTCAGAAACCAAAGTCGGTCAATCATACTTGATGCTGCAGTGTGATTCACAATGAAAGCATTACTCCGACGTCACAGATATGCATGATTCCATAACCTGACTTGACAACTTGTATCATTTGCATGGTGGCACATACAGGGACAATAAATCTGTCAGGAGAAAATCAAGGGTTCAGAGTAGATATACAAAATCGAGAATGAAGTTCTTGGAATTCCGAGATCGGACAGATATGAAAGACCTAGATTCTGACCTCCGGACTATCATCCTCTTCCTCTTCCAATGGATGGCATATGATTTGAACTCTGCGACTTCTACTGTCGGTCTGGCCATCTTCCTGGTCTTTTGCCGTACCCCTGGCTGGGGACTTCATGTGCTTGGCTGGAGACTTGGTTCCCCTGGCTGGGGATCTCGACAAACTCCTCTGATGTTGGTTCATTACCCGAGCCATTTTCCTAGCAGAATTCATTATAGCAATGGTTGATAGAGAGGTTTCTTTTCTAGGAAAAAATGGAATTGCACTGATTTGAAATTGTGAAGCACATGTCTCTAGGAAGGAATGTCTTAATATATACTGTACTGTATAATGGGAAATAGTGGTTTCTTTTCTTGGAAAAAAAGAAGTGTAATGATTTAGAGATACCCCCCCCCCCCCCCCCCCCCCCCCAAAAAAAGGAGAATTCAATTGTGACCTTTGACCCTTTAACCTTGAATGATGAATCATGACCACCAAAAACTAGCCAGGTGTTGAACTCAATGTTACCAAAGATGGTGTAAATATGAACTGAATTTGTTGAAGGTTTCATGAGATATCATGTACAAAAGCTTTTCACTTTAAAGGGAGTAAAGTGTGATCTTTGACCATAACCTTTGACCCTTTAACCTTAATCAATGACTACCAAAATCTAATAGAGTGTAGAACTCTACATTAGGGTGTTTATATGCTGATATAGTGAGAACTAATGTGTTCAGGGGTTCATAAAACATCTTGTACACATGCTTTTTACTATGGACGGACTGACACACACACACTGACGAAGCAGTATGTTCAATTTTATAGCTATGTTGTTACTGTTTTGTACAGTTTTTCCCATCCTAAAAAACCTCTCTACTACATCCAAGGTGTACACTAGAAAAAATCTAGATAAATTTGGTTTTGAAATTTTTAATAACAGTTAAAAAGTCTCCTGTACAAAAACAAGTGACATGTATGTAATTTATTAGAAGACTCCTTATTTGGAAATCCCTCAACTTGTTTTATATGTAATTTCATGTGTGAGAGATGAAAAACTGCTTTTGAAAGACTGCATTGCTATGAAATATCCAAACTTTCATCAAAGTTACTCTGTTGTGAGATTTAATATGGTTTTAATATGAATCCTTAGTTATAAGACATGTATGTCCTTGCAGAAAAATTGCAAATGAAACAACTGCAGTGACCAAAATGACAGAAAGTTGATCAATTCTTACCTGTTTGTAGCAGGTCTCTGGACAGATCCTGGGGGTGACAAGGTGGGAGACATCCGTGCTGATGTGGTTTGCGGACCAGGGGATCCTACCCTGGGGGTGGAGGGGTTGGCCACGCCTGGGGTCTGGGGATGAGGAGAGACAGTCCCTTCTGGAGGTGCAACTGGGGTGGAGCCTGGAGCAGCCCTTGAGGGAGTGGCCCCTTTAGATGGGGAGCCTGGTCTTGCTGCCACAGGAGTAGCCTGTAATTGTAACAATTAATAAGACAGGAGTCAGTTCTTGTAGCCACAGGATTATCCTGTTATTTTGAAAAGAGGCCCAAAGGGCTTGTATTGTTCACCTGTTATTTAACTCTGTTATTTATTTATTGAAACAAACTGGATAGTAAGGAAGCTGACAGGATTGTGTTATGTGTTATTTCAGCAAACCACAGGCCATGATGCATCTTAACTTGGCCAAAAGGAAAAAAAGTTCTTTCAAGAATCTCAAACATTTAACCCTCTAATTAATTAAGTAGGTGAGCTAAAAAAAATAATAAAAGGCTGACTTGCATGCTAGCCAATCAATCTTCTGATCATAGCATACAAGTTTAATCAAGTTCCTGCTAGCATAAATGTTTAATCAAGTTCTTACTAGCATACAAGTTTAATCAAGTTCTTGCTAGCATACAAGTTTAATCAAGTTCTTGCTAGTATACAAGTCTGATCAAGTTCTTACTAGCATACAATTTTAATCAAGTTCTTGCTAGCATACACGTTTAATCAAGTTCCTGCTAGTATACAAGTCTGATCAAGTTCTTGCTACCATAAAAGTTTAATCAAGTTCTTGCTAGCCAGACAAAATAAGAGATACCCCCCTAGTATACAAGTCTGATCAAGTTCTTACTAGCATACACGTTTAATCAAGCTCCTGCTAGCATACAAGTTTAATCAAGCTCCTGCAAGCATACAAGTTTAATCAAGCTCCTGCTAGCATACAAGTTAAATCAGGCTCCTGCTAGTATACAATTCTGATCAAGTTCTTGCTAGCATACAAGTTTAATAAAGTTCTTGCTAGTATACAAGTCTGATCAAGTTCTTACTAGCATACAAGTTTAATCAAGTTCTTGCTAGCATACACGTTTAATCAAGCTCCTGCTAGCATACAAGTTGAATCAAGCTCCTGCTAGCATAAAAGTTTAATCAAGCTCCTGCTAGCATACAAGTTTAATCAAGCTCCTGCTAGTATACAAGTCTATCAAGTTTTTGCTAGCATACAAGTTTAATCAAGTTCCTGCTAGTAAACAAGTCTGATCAAGTTCTTACTAGCATACAAGTTTAATCAAGTTCTTGCTAGCATACACGTTTAATCAAGTTCCTGCTAGCATACAAGTTTAATCAAGTTCTTGCTAGTATACAAGTTTAATCAAGCTCCTGCTAGTATACAAGTCTGATCAAGTTCTTGCTAGCATACAAGTTTAATCAAGTTCTTGCAAACATACAAGTCTATTAAGTTCCTGCTAGAATACAAGTCTATCAAGTTCCTGCTAGAATACAAGTCTATCAAGTTCCTGCTAGAATACAAGTATATCAAGTTCTTACAAGCATACAAGTTTAATCAAGTTCTTACTAACATACAAGTTTAATCAAGCTCTTGCTAGTATACAAGTCTGATCAAGTTCTTACTAGCATACAAGTTTAATCAAGTTCTTGCTAGCATACAAGTTTAATCAAGTTCTTGCAAGCATACAAGTTTAATCAAGCTCCTGCTAGCATACAAGTCTATCAAGTTCTTCTTAGCAAATAAGTTAATCAAGCTCCATCCAGATATAGGAGTCAGATTAAGCTCCTGATGGCATAGAACATGTAATACTGGTATTATATTATTATTCCTATACTCGATCATGGTATTAAAATACATACCTGCACACTAGGGGCAGTATTCTTGTTCTGCCTCTTTCTGACCTGCTCCTCCTGCTGCTCCTCAAACTTCTTCAGGTCAAACTCTATCTCACTGGCCAACTGCTTGTCCGCTGACAAAATCTCTGTAATTTTTCATCAATCATTAGTCATAAACAAGTCCTTCAGCTGATTAAAAAAAAAACTTTTATCTTTTATCGCTGACAAGGCAGCGTTACTTAATGTTGATCAAATATACTTCCTATTCTCTTGATGTCTACTACTCTGGGGAACTTTTGATACAATATCATCATTTTGGTGGATAGCATACAATAAGTATGTCTTAAAATTGTTTTATGGTCATAAAACTAGAGAGAAGTTTGAAATCAAAGGAAAAGATTGATGATATTCAAGTACTACAAAGCAATCTGTTACAGAAGTGTGAGGAGGGCCATAATTCTGTTTAGAACCATAGCATTAATATTCTGACAAGTATATACAACTAGATTGGATATTCCTGGCGATAATGTCAACAAAACATTTGTGGACAGATTGAACCTTATGCTTGCCCTATACTCACCTTTTCAAAGATAATATTTCTAATACTATAGACTTGAAAACCATGAATTGAACCATTGCTGATGCGATACCAACCTTTAACTTCATTCTTAAAGTCCTTCATGAGTTCCATGAGGTAGGAGAGTAGGTCTTTCTGGAGAGGCGATCGGTGCTGCTCAAGCTGCAGACAAGGAGGACAACTACTAATAAATCTATGTCAAGTTATTTAAACATTGATCAGCTAAAGGACAACTTCAGGTAAAATGTAATCAAGCAGGATATCAAAAAGACTAATATCCAAAACTGAAATTTTACACACAGATTTGGTGCGGATGTGTTTAGAACAGAAATCTTACTGTATCATTTGTGGAAAATATTTGACTGGCTTTTTATTTGATTTGAAGTGGGACTGGTTGAGATATTCTCAACAATGAGAAAACCTTCTGAAATGGTTGTTTCTAACTGCAACACTGTCATACATGATTAAATTTCATAGTGTCAAGGTTTTGTGGCTTTCTTCCAGGAATTTATTCGTGGAAGTTTATAATTTTGCATCAATCCATAAATGATCAATAGTCCCAACTAAATCCATATTAGAGCGAAAATCCTCCATAAAATAACAGCATCCCTCCAGTAGTTATACATGAAAAGGGGGGACCAGAGTGACACAGAGTGACATGTAGCTTACCATGTGTTTGAGCGAGACGACCACAGGAACAATGTTTTCAATCACATTTTTTTTCAACACCTAGAAAAGAAATAATATTATGGATGCAATACTGTAAATCAGTAAATCTTTCAGAAATATATCTTTCGGTATAATTCTTCAATCATATTTGTGAGGATGTTAATTTGCAAAAGAAACAGTAACAGCTCTGACAATAAGTGTTCAGTTTATTTTTTCAAAATAATCACTACACAGTTAAACCTTTTATGCCGTCATCATTTATAGCAAAATAATCACAAATCACTTAAACTTGTCATAATAATTTATAGTGAAACATTGTCATTATAAAGGGGTATGGCAATGCATTAAAACAGAAATGAAATGAAACTGTCAAGAAAACAAAAGTCAAAGAAATATGTTTGTTGTAAAACCAAAGAAAGGTAGCATGTTTAGGTTTTACCCTTTATTCTAATTCAATGCAAATTTAACAAATGATAGATGATTTTTAATTTTTATTCTTACATACCTGTGTTATCAAGGTCTTCTTAGCAGTTGCCATGACAACAGCAGCCATTTCTTGTTCGTCAGCAACAACATCTTCAGAGTTTCTAACCTTCAGTGATGACAGTTTGATTTCCTTAAAAAGAAAAACGCACAAAAACTAAACAAGAGTACCGCGGGGCGGAACAATATACGGCCGTCAAATGCCATATAGTGTTACATACTTTTTTACATTGAAATAAGATTTGCATCATTCTAAGAGTGGTTAGCTGACATGCTATAAAAAATGTAGGAGAAAATCTCTGGACAAAAAATCAAATACTAAAATGAACAAAGGGCAATTACTTTTGGAAAAATTGTCAAATCAATATTCTTTTAAGGGAGACACAACTTCATATCATGATTATAATGTATACTAAGTTTCAAAGAGATACGTTGTAAAATGTAGGAGGAGATTGATGGACAAAAATCAAATACTGAAATAAACAAAGGGCAATAACTTTTGCAAAAATTATCGAATCAAAATTCTTTTCGAGGAAACACAACATAATATCATGATTATTTAGCGTACTAAGTTTCAAAGAAATCCGTCAAAAAATATAGGAGAAAATCTCTGGACAAAAAATCAAATACTGAAATGAACAAAGGGCAATAACTTTTGGAAAAATTGTCGAATCAATATTCTTTTAAGGGAGACACAACTTCATATCATGATTATAATGTATACTAAGTTTCAAAGAGATCCGTTGTAAAATGTAGGAGGAGATTGATGGACAAAAATCAAATACTGAAATAAACAAAGGGCAATAACTTTTGCAAAAATTATCGAATCAAAATTCTTTTCGAGGAAACACAACATAATATCATGATTATTTAGCGTACTAAGTTTCAAAGAAATCCGTCAAAAAATATAGGAGAAAATCTCTGGACAAAAAATCAAATACTAAAATGAACAAAGGGCAATAACTTCTGGAAAAATTGTCAAATCAATATTCTTTTAAGGGAGACACAACTTCATATCATGATTATAATGTATACTAAGTTTCAAAGAGATCCGTTGTAAAATGTAGGAGGAGATTTATGGACAAAAATCAAATACTGAAATGGACAAAAATCAAATACTGAAATAAACAAAGGGCAATAACTTTTGCAAAAATTATCGAATCAAATTCTTTTCAAGGAAACACAACTTCATATCATGATTATAATGTATACCAAGTTTCAAAGAGATCAGTCGAAAAATGTAGGAGGAGATTGTCGGACAAATAAATATTTACGCTGGACGGACGGACGACACCATACCACAATACTCCCCTTCAAATTTGACGGGCGTATAAAAATGTGTCTAAGACATGGATACCCCATTCTTATCCTTAACATCTCAGTAAGGTCACGGAAAAAAATGGCTCGCATTAACGATTGCCAAGTCGCCAAATGGCGACACTTTTTCAGATTTAGCGACAAAAAATTCAGTACGGCGATATATGTTTCTTGATGAGCCTGTTCCATATTTTCCATATAGGGCGTCAATAAAAAGGGCAGGGTGTCATACATGCTAGGACAATTAAGACAGGGCGCTTCACCCTGCTATTCCTTGCTAGCTTCAACACTGAGCTTTTTCCATTTGAGATATGTGCACACATGTACTTCGTACACTTTAGAAGTTAAACCTATGAGCCCTTGGTCATTTCATTCAAGGGGCTTAAAAAACAATTATAGTCACTGCCAAAATAGTATTGTCTCACAAAAATTATTATATTCAACCTGTACATTCATTTTAAATAGAAGAATCAAAACTAATTGTCATCTCTAAAACAAATAATTTTATCATGATTTGTTGTATTTGCCTGGCTGTACGAAATAAAGATACCGGTACTAAAACTGTAGCCTTGAGATGCAATACCTTACTGTCCAACGCACAAGACATACACTTCTGGCACCTTAAGTCCTACGCACGAGACATACACTTCTGGCACCTTTAGTTACCTTCAGTCCAACGCACGAGACATACACTTCCGGCACCTTTAGTTACTTTCGGTCCTACGCACGAGACATACACTTCTGGCACCTGTGGACACCTTCAGTCCTACGCACGAGACATACACTTCCGGCCCCTTTAGTTACTTTCAGTCCTACGCACTAGACATACACTTCTGGCACCTTTAGTTACTTTCAGTCCTACGCACGAGACATACATTTCTGGCACCTTTCGACACCTTCAGTCCTACGCAGGAGACATACACTTCTGGCACCTTTGGACACCTTCAGTCCAACGCACGAGACATACACTTCTGGCACCTTTGGACACCTTCAGTCCTACGCACGAGACATACACTTCTGGCACCTTTAGTTACTTTCAGTCCAACGCACGAGACATACACTTCTGGCACCTTTGGACACCTTCAGTCCAACGCATGAGACATACACTTCTGGCACCTTTGGACACCTTCAGTCCTACGCACGAGACATACACTTTTGGCACCTTTAGTTACTTTCAGTCCAACGCACGAGACATACACTTAAGGCACCTTTGGACACCTTCAGTCCAACGCACGAGACATACACTTCCGGCACCTTTGGACACCTTCAGTCCAACTCACGAGACATACACTTCTGGCACCTTTAGTTACCTTCAGTCCAACGCACGAGACATACACTTCTGGCACCTTTAGACACCTTCAGTCCTACGCACGAGACATACACTTCTGGCACCTTTAGACACCTTACCTTTCCAGCCAAACCTTTGAAGGCATTAGCCAAGCGGCCACACAATCTTGATACTACTTACCTTACTGGCCAGTATAGCCAGTGAATCCTGAAGAAGACAGGCACTATCCTCATTCAGGGGGATGATATCATCAACTACCCCTCCCAGAATCTGATAAAAAAAAGAGAAGATTTTTGTCATCAAGATATGCCATAAACTTGTAAAAGCCATAACACTCTCAATCTATCTTTATTTTGATCTATTGTGTCTGTCTAAAAGCCATTACACTCCCAATCTATCTTTATTTTGATCTATTGTCTCTGTCTTTTAATATTTCACAAGATTTACACCAAAAACCTGATGCTGTTTAAATGTTTTAAGCAACTGTTGCAGGTATAATTTCACTCTGAAGTAGCTAGTCACATTAGTAGCAAACTGATGTTGAGAATTCAATGGCAGTAAGAAATGGAACAGGTGTTTGAAATCTGATTTTAGTACATTTTTTTCAAATTGTCAATAAAGTAGACTGTTTGAAGAAATTATTTCTTTTATGAAGACTAAAGGATGCCAAACAATAGTTTCCCCAATTTTTACTCATCTACATGTTTCAGCCTTTGATGTGACAATCTTCAGACGTATGGAATATTTATGGTATCTAGATGAATATAAACTCTTTCCTTCGCAGTAGAACAGTGTCAGTATCATACCTCCTGTACAATCTTAGCGGTCAACTGGAACCTGTGAGGGTCTGTCATGTGCTCCAACATGAAGAGGTACAGCTTCTGTCGTTTCCTGTAAAACAGTGTGCAGTGGTTAACTAAAGATACTCTTTGTCAGGAATACCATTCAGCCTACATGGGAAATGATTTGAAATCATATCCTATCCAATGATGGAGGGTTTGCATTTCAAGCAAGTTTGTAAATTATTGTACCGGAATGTAACAACCAAACCATACATATATTATGGGACGGGAGCATGTATTAGGTTTAAAACAGTAATATTTGTCTATCACTTTCACTAGCCATAATTATTTTTTTGACCATTAACCTATTCCAGGATTTGCTGATTTTGCTGAAAAGTTGACCGACGTGTTGCATCCTGGCACTATAATTAAACTTAAACAAAAACATGTTTCATATCTCCATACTATAGAGAGATCAGCATTTTACTTAATACACGGGTGGTCGGGTGGTTCAGTGGATAGCACACTTGCCTTTCACTATGTCAGCCGGGGTTCGATTCCCCAGTCAGACGTGAAAAGGTTCGTGGTCACCTGCCCAACCATTTGGGTTCTCTCCAGGTACTCTGGTTTCCTCCCACAATAAGACCGCACCCCGTGCGCTAAAATCTGGGCTAACAACTTGTCTCATAATTGTTGTGAAAGAAATAAAGTTTATACTAAATACATGTACCTGAAATTGTCTTTGCCGCTAAGTGAAAACTTTGCTCGGTCTCTCTCACTTTGTTGAAATTTATTGTAAGCTGTGAAAATAAAACATACATTTAGTATAAAACTGAGTTTCATTTTCTTCAAAAATTACAAAATATTTGTCTGAAATATGTTTAACATTTGTGCAAATGTTGATATATATTGATATCAATAAATAAACTAAAGCCATTCATCATTTATTATTTATTTCATATTTCTATAATTTCGAACAACTTCATTTATAAATCTTTTCAAACTATAATAAAGTATAAATATGAGACAAGATTTTAAAGACCTTTTCTTTCCATTCACCTATAAACTATACATGTACAAGATTATGGAGACTTCCTTCCCCAAAGGCCTATGTATGGTTGGGGCATGTTTTGGCCCCCAAATGCATCAAAATTCAATACCTTTAGATGAACATTGAAATCACTGTTTCTTTCATTTTGAATACTTCCCAAACACTATCCTGAAAATATTTATTTGTATTTCTAATTATTGTTGCCATGGTAACAAGTTCAAATTTGCATAAATTAGAAAAATTTGAATATTCAGTGAATTTTGTCCTATTTTACATAGTTTTTTTCCTGGAAACTTCAAAGCACATGCTTGAACAAACTAAATATCAAAGGATAATGTGTAGGCAACTGTAATACATTTTTAGGAGAAATATAAAGTTTGTTCAAGAGTGCGCTCTATGGTAGCCCAGAGAAAAACTAGGCGAAAACCTGTCAAAATTGACCGAATATTCAAATTTCATGTACATGTATATAATAACTGGTTACCATGGCAGCCATATTTGAAAACACAAATATAGGTTTACATAATAGTACCGGGGAAGTATTCAAAATTAAAGAAACAGTCATTTGAAAGTTATATTCAACATTTTTAATTTTGATGGATTTGGGGGCCAAAAAAGGTCCAAACCATACATAGTCCTTTTACTATCGTGGAATATTGAACAAGATTTCGTAGACTCTTTTCCCTGTTGTGCAGTTCACTCTATACAATTTTAGACACTTCCTTCTCTTTTGTCCGGTATATTGGACGAGATTTCGGAGACTCCATTCCCCATTTTCAATGCATTGTCTACAGTATATGGACAAAGTGTTTTGAAATTAATTTTATGAGTGGTGGGGTCTCTGAAAAAGTACTTCCCATTCCTCCTCTACGGTTAAATTTTTAACAGTCCTTAATTATTCAATAACAAAAAGTACTACACTATTTATCAAAGAGAAAACAAACCTCCGTGTCCCTGGTAGGCATTGAAGTGGAAGATACACTCCATGAAATGATGGAAGAACATGGAAGGGTACCTCTGGAACAGTGTGTGGACAAGACAGAACTCCGCTGTAATGTTCAAACATTAGGGACCACGATAAAAACAGAACAACAGATGAATACTAATCAGAGTTGCGTCAGAAAACATCACTCCCTCAATATTCCAAACTTTGCAATAATTGTTACTTGTACATCAGTGCGTATCATATTGGTCGAAACCAGTGGACTGTGCAGGCTTTTAAGTCTACAGATTTCATCAGAAACAAGAGGCCCATGGGCCTAAACGGTCACCTGAGTCTACAGTATTTATTTTTGTTGTTGAAATATGTACCAATTTGAGTAAAAAATAGTATAATGTTAACTTAACTTTGTCAGGACCATGAGCTGATCATTCCTAGACCAATTTTAAGTGAGATCGGCCTATTAGAACTTAGTAGCAAAATAGCGGCCATGGCAGCCAAATTGTATTTCTGATTGACCCGAAAAATAACAACACTTTGTCAGGACCATGATTCGATCATTCCTACAAAGTTTCAGTTCAATCGGCCAAGTAGATCTTTACTTTAAGTTTGAAATAGTTTTCCAAAATGGCAGCCGTGGTGGCCATATTGGATTTCTGATCGACCCGAAAAATAACAACACTTTGTCAGGACCATGAGTCAATCATTCCTACAAAGTTTCAGTTCAATCGGCCTAGCAGAACTTGACTTTAAGTTTGAAATAGTTTTTCAAAATGGCGGCCGTGGCGGCCATATTGGATTTCTGATCGACCCGAAAAATAACAACACTTTGTCAGGACCATGAGTCGATCATTCCTACAAACTTTCAGTTCAATCGGCCTAGCAGAACTTGACTTTAAGTTTGAAATAGTTTTTCAAAATGGCGGCCGTGGCGGCCATATTGGATTTCTGATCGACCCGAAAAATAACAACACTTTGTCAGGACCATGAGGCGATCATTCCTACCAACTTTCAGTTCAATCGGCCCAGCAGAACTTGACTTTAAGATTGAAATGTAAAATGTTAACGGACGACGGACGACGACGGACGAAAACGGATAGCAATAGGTCACTTGAGCTAAAGCTCAGGTGACCTAAAAATATAACTGATAAGATGCAACAGCAAAAGGAATCATTGAAATGTAACCAAATACTTAACTGCATGTTAGTTAACAGATGTTTATCAAGAGTTATGGTTCTACAATTAGAAACTAGACAGCTTTTGTGTTGTTTCGCTATTACTGTGGCAGCAATATGGTTGTATCTGTGAAACTCTGAACCCCATTTTTATTGCATGTATGTTATTTTCTAAACTACACCTGTGTCAGTACTTGTATTCATGACTGAGAGGGTTCTATTTCAATACTGATGGTGGTTATCTATGGAATTAGTAATCGTGGAATCAATATAATCTGCTGATGTCATGCAGTTGCTTAATGGCCTAGCCAGCAATGGTGAAGTCATAGCTAATGATAAGGAACACTTACAAAACTCAAAACACCAAAAGGAAACTGAATGGTAAAAGGTTAAAACTGCATACACACCGGTAAGTTCACAGCACAATGGTAATATAACAAATATCTTTATGGTATAGACCAACTGCGCATAAAAAATCTTTGACCAATTAATTCTAAAGAGCAGTAATTTCATACCAAGCATATTACATAATTTGTCTCAAATCTGTCTAAAACTGGCACATCTGATCAATATGTGAAGTGCAGTCATAATGCTATGTTTGTCACATGAACGACACATCTACTAAATGAGTCCCAAAGACAGAGTAGTTTACAGTATACTGCGGGGAGCAGGCTGAAGAAAGTGAATGATTTTTTTAATAGATTAACATTATAATCACATATGTGTAGAGAAGAACTGTCCTTACCAAAATCTGTGATCTTATCACATTCGTCCAGCAAAGTGGTTATAAACCGGAAGAACAATGTTCCCTTCCATTTCATAAAATCTTCCTGTAATTGGTAAATTGATGAAATATTACTTCCATGCAATAGTTGTAAAATCATCTTTGACAAGGCTCGTTGCTTTGGTTAAACTATGGCTAAAAGGATTTCTTTCTTTCTTTCATGTTTTAGGAACATGTATCTTAATTAAGAGGCAATGTATGTTTCTTTCAGATTGCTCTTTGTTCTATTTTATTTCACATACAAACATTTAACATAAATTTGATGCTGACAACTGATACATGTACTGTCAGCAAAGACTGCCCCAGAATAAACAAAATCTACTTGAAGACCCTGTTTATTTAAGATTTCCCATACAAGTTGTTCGTAATGCATGACGTCAAGCCCATGTCTACTGGCTTACCAGGGTCCGGGACAACTGTCCAAAGCTTCAGATATCACTGCCAACCGAGACTAATATTAAACTGACTGATCCATTTTAACAGGTGATACCAAACAAGGGTACAAACCTGTAGCAGTCGAGTGATGATGGTCAATGTCTGTTTTCTGACCAATGGTGATTCGTCTTTTAAACAGGAAGCAATATTTGAAATGTAGTGATCAGCTGTTGTTGTGTATCTGCAAGAAGTAATTGTACATTAATATAAAAATCAGAAAATAAAATTCTAGATATTAAATAATATACAATTATGGACTTTTGTGCTGATGAATATGATGTGATATGAACCTGAAAGAGTGATATTGACCGAGGTGAATTATTATAAACGTGACCAGCATGGCATAAGCTCACTATTTCCATATAGGCTATATTTAGAAATCAATATTCACCGGATAACCAGTCTACATGAGTTTTCAAATACAATATCACAAATAACTGCAAAAGTATTTTACCTACCCAACTTATTTTGGGAGCCAAAGGTGGAATCAAAACAATCAATTTGTTTGGCTTTTGAGATCTTGTTTTCATCTGCATTTTATTAGAAAACAAAGTTTAAAAGCACAAAACTTTGACTTTTCAGGCAAAAACAAATATGTGAGCATGTTACTTCCCATTCAGCCCCAAATCAGTATCATGTGCTTTTATGTGACCTACTAATTAAGTGTAAGTACCTGACACAGAGGTCACACATGATGATGACGACATTGTTACGGATGGCCGGATCTGTGGATGTCTCGAGTTCGCGAGCTAGCGCTGCCACACACTTTTTGGCAAGGTTTGGGTTCTGGAGGCAGAGCTTGCCTACAATGATAAAGATTACATTATATATCAGCAATAACACTGGTCACCTCTCAAGAGATTTTTAACAGCAGTGTCGCTTTGTAGGCATGGCATTGTTGTTGTGTGTGTTTTTTCCCCTCATTTCCTGTGTTTGGTGGTTTGAAAAAAGAGTAACCAGTGTTCTTTTTAACACAGTGACACATGCAATACATTTCATGAAAATCTACCATATACAATATAATTCATTCCAAAAATACATGAAAAATGGTATTAAAAAGAATGATTTGCTAGTAACTATATGATCCTGCAATCATAATAATATGCAGTAAACTTTTTTATTATGAAACAACTGATATTCACATATGACAGAAAAACATGGGAGTTTAAATGTATAACGAATATGGATACTTGATTACATACAGTACTCTTGCAACTGTCCCTCTGATGCATTTATATGTGAAACATTCAAAATTTCTGTAAAAAAACACCTCAAATATATCAGAACAATGGTGAAGCCATCTGAAATCAAATCTTAAGAAAGAAACAGATCTGATGCAATCAATCTACTAACATATCAAGTACATGTGTACCTAATGTGATAAAGGCAAAGGCTCGGATCCTGTTGGACATCTTTGAGCCGCGGAACTGTGTAAAGATCTGGGTACCCTGGGTGAAGGCCTGAGTGTTGAAATCCTGAGAGTTTGTCTGTTGGGAGGACGGCGCCTGTGACAGCTGTGTCGACAGCAGACCATCAGAGTCTGGGTTTGAGCTGCCACTATTTTCTGACTCTTTACTTTGCCACAGATCCCCTAAACAGCAGTTAACATAACAAACACATCATCATTACTACTATGGCCGTGAGTTGTTCAATGATTACGCTTAAATGTTTCATGAGCAAATGAAACTGTTTTTCATCCACTTGTATACATTGATAAACTCATTAAACTTACAAATGTTCAGATATAATTGCATTATATGCATTATGAACGAAATGAAATAATTTCAAATATACACTTATATAAATAAACTCATTTTGTTCAGACATCACCCCTCCCCCTTATAAAAATCACTTTTGATTTTTATTTCATATGAACAATTTAAAGGAAACAAGAGACCCTCTAATTACCTGTATGGATATTGGTGTTCTGTGAGGAGGTCGTCATTGATGAAATACAGGGTGCAGCAATGAAGCTTTCTACAATGAGTGAGATTCGCTTGGACACTCTGGCAGGACAGATCTGTACGACCTCTCCCAGTGTAAACAGGTGTCGCACCACCAAATCCTCATCCTCTACACCACCTGTAGAGTACAGAACAGGTACACTTAACCTGTACAACATGTAGCTGGTACAGGGAATATAGCACAAACCATATTTGCAAAAACACATGTAAAAAAAGTATAAGGGATACATCTCCTTTACAACATAAAATTGCCTGACCACGTGTTTTTTCCCCCTGGTACTCTGGTTTCATCCCATATTAAGACCCCCACGTGCTTATATCCAGCCCAAAAATAGCGATTAATACAAGTTGTAATAATTTCATTATTTTTGTAAAATATATAAGAATTATATACATAACTGATATATGAAATATACCATCATCATAACATATACTACAGTATATTTATCTGGTAAAGCAATATCCACTGCAGTTCATTGAAATGCCGACAAAAAATGCTATTTCATTGTCAAGTCATACACTATACCCTGAGCTTATTACAGAATAAAATAGGTTTCATTTTAACTATAATATTTTTAATGTGCTTAAAGTACATTCCCAGTAAAAATGACAGAGCACAAATACTGTACAACAGAAAATTTCTGTCGAAGTTCAATTTTCACCTTTATTGCCCTCTGAAATGAGGGCGAATTTATCATAACTGCGAATATTTATAAACAACATACTTTACATAGTAATGATATGTGAAGAGCGAAATTCACACTAGAAAAATATGGATTTTACCGGCGAAGGGTGAAAATTTCCCAATATACAGTATATATCTCTTCCCATGCATGATGCTTCTTAATAATCTTTCACAAAAAAAAAAAAAAATTGAAATTAAGAAGATCTCTCATGTAATTATATGCCAATTCATTGCCAATGACTTACAGTGATCCTCTAGTATGACGTGGGATAGGTACTTGTCACAGGCACTTAACAGGTCAGTACACCAGGCCTCGCGTCCTGCCTTGTCACCGGTAGCTTCGGCCTGTGCCTGACACAGCTGTGGGGTGTAAGTTCGGTAATGCATAATAAGTGGCAGTTCTAAATGCTGATATGCTTGGTTTTAGAGAAATAATCTTGCAGTTCTGAGGTCAAAGTTTAACAGTGTCAAATAGACAACCTGCCAGAATATGTGTAATGTATGCAAATATTTCAACCCATTTTGTCTTGATCTTATCTACATCATGCAGATTAAATCTACCTAAAACTGGATTATACTGTTATTTGTTGTTTTTACTCAAAGGAACAAATGACATGTAATTTTACTGGCGATGGTTGTGTAATATGAGATGAGCTTACCTTTGATAGTGTTTTGATGGTAATAGCTATGAGTTCTGTGGGAGAATCAAACTGAAGAAGGCGTGACTTCAAATCGTCTGAAAGCAGAAATGAAAATTTTATTTAAATAGAAAACATTTGAAAGACATGAATGCTCCCTTTCCCATGAAATTGGTAAACTGATGACAATAAATCTGTTGACAAAATAGCAACGGTTGAATAGTGACCCTGGGACCCTGAAATACAGAATCATCCAAGGTATTTTCCTACTTAACTTTTGTATAAACTTTGATGAAAATCTGTTAAGAGCTGTGAGAATGAACCACTATTGAATGTGAAGCTATTTAATGTGACAAGATAGATATGAATACCACTATATGCCAACCACACACATATTAATAACCAGGGTTCTCCCCAGAATTTTTTTAAGCTGATATGTTTCATTTGCAACGAACATTCAAGACGGACACGCTAATATAATACCTTATCAAACCTAAGGGGGTGGGGGTGGGGGGGGGTGG